>NC_136497.1:20868100-21155600 GCF_053919585.1 Euprymna scolopes
TGGCCTGTGTAACTACTTCCTAGTGAGTAAATGATAATACTAATAATATAAAAAAAGAAAAGACCTGCTAAATCGCAGATTTCGCTGTTCTGGCAGACAACAGAGTGAATAGCAAGAAAACAGAAAAGGGAAGCAAATAAGTGAAACTGATCAGAGAACTAAAAGGGATATAGACACTGGAGAAGTACCGATAATAGCAGAAACACTAAAAACAATTCCGAAACAATTTTGTAAAAAGAATGGGAGAAATTGGAATCAGAGGGATGGCTGAGAAGATAGAATGGATAACAATAATGAAAACGGCTGAAATATTAAGGAAAACCCTTGAATGTGAAAACTAATACATATGAGCTATGGACACATTTAAACTATTACTGTAAAACACAAACACCCGATGGAATTTTGAAGATTGAGACTTATATAATTATAAGTTATTCCCCCACTTAAAAAATGTCAGCATCAACTGGCAACATATCAAATGATCATGTAGAGTCAAGGAGGATAGAAAGACAAAGGAGGGAAAGCACTAACCAAGCCTCTACTGGATAAGTGCGAAGAAGACTAGGACCTTTGGGAGGCTTATTGTCGCTCAAATTCCAGTGAAAATCAATGGTTGCTGCTAACGAGAAATCAATGGTAAACGGCTGTTGCCATTTGTGAAGGTTATCAAAAGAGGTGGAGAGCACTGTAAATCTGTGAAAACTTGTTGTCACTCAGACTGTAGGAAACACTACAGGCTGTTATTAAAGAGAAATATTTGATTATGACCTGTGTGAAAACTCCTAGTAAGTAATAATAATGTACTCTATATAATTAATTTCAATCAGACCCAAATAACATTTGACTTGATGAATCACTATTCTGTTTCTGAATGTTTTAAATAATTTGGATTATTCGGACTACTAAAAATTATACACAAAGAAGAACAGTGGAGAGTGAGACAACTCAAAGAAGCAGCATATATGATGATTTATGAAGCAGACCTATTATAGAATTTAATATAATATGGGGACCATTAATTATAAATAATAGATAATCTCACCATTAAATTAAAAATTAAAAATATATATATATATATATATATATATATATATATATATATATATATATATATGCTTTTCCTTTCACCTGGCTGTCCATTCACGTGAAATTACCTTTTTCTTCACCATGTTCCCTCTGCTTCACTTTTTGTTATCAAGTAAGATCTTTGACTTACTTGCAGTTTCATCAAATACTTTTGTATGCAAAATTCGATCCTGCATTTAGCTAATTCCTACCCTCTGATGAGAAGGAAAGTATTTTTTCGAAACTCCACGGATTAAGGACTATCCACTTATTAAGTGTTTCCTTTTCAGATTAAATATGTTTTTAACTCTTTTTCAAAGTGTTTTTTAACATGTTTTATTAACTATTTGCTCTTATATATATATATACTAGCGGGAGGGTACTCAATGTTGCCCGGGTGTTTGTAGGTGTGTGTATGGGGGGGGGTAATTAATAACCCTGCTTAAATATTATAAAAAAGACGATGTAAAAAAAAAAAACCCAAAACCAAACGGAAAAAAAAATAGCATAAATAAACCTGTGTATGGGAGAGGGGTAAACTAAAGAATAAGCGAAGTAATTAAAAAAAACATTGCCCGGGTGTTTAAAGGTGTAAAAGAAAAAAAAAATAGTTTGGGTCGGGAAGAGGGATTGAACCCGGAAGCCTTGACGCAGAGGTGGAGGCCAAAGCCAACTACTTAACCATCTCGACCACGAGTGAGAGTAATTGATTAGTGTGTTAAGTTAAGGCTTATAAAGCTAGTAAAATAGGTTTGATTGACAGGAAGACGCTAAATGAGGTCATTGCGGGATCGTTATTTTTAGTTTTCACATCCCCCCCAGATGATGGTGGGAATGGGGGAAAAGCAGTGCCGAGAACACAACGTTTTAATTTAGTTTCACTGTATTTATACTAAAATGCAGGACAAACAGGGGACAGAGCAAAATAGCGCGAATCTCATAAAAGTCGACGTAAATAAATCTAGAGACGACCCGCGTTCCCAAATCCTAGATATTATGATATAGGACCTATATAAACAGTTTTACGTGATAGTAACGACCCCGGGAGCGTGTGCAAAAGAAGCCTTTGCGAGACATACACGAAATGGTCACACACATTTTGCCTTTTATATATATAGAAGAAGATATACATATATATATATATATATATATATATATATATATATATATACACGCACACATACACACATATCTATAAACATACACAATACATAATACACATACTTACATATGCATACACACATGCATACATACACATATACATACATATACACATACAAATACGTACAAATATATGCACATATACATACACATACATTTAACTACATATACATATGCATACATATATATGCATATATACACATGCATACATATATGCATATATACACAAACATATACATACATACACACACTAACATATATATACATATATACATACAAACACACAAACATATATACACACATACATATATACATATACACATGTACATATATAAACATACATACACATACATACATACATACACACAGATACATCATACATACATACACACAGATACATCATAATAATGGCAGATCTATTATTACATGCTTCTAGCATTTCAAGCCTACACACGTCACAACTTTTTTATTACCACACGACTATTTTTATAGACAAATCCCTGAGGGAGTATCTATACAAAGATGGTTACAGAGTTTTAGCTTTGTATGACAGCTAAATCTCTCTCTCGGTTCAAAATGTTGAGATTCAGCAACAAGCAAGAGCAAGTTAGCCAGCAACAAGCAAGAACAAGATAGCTAGCAACAAGTTAAACTGCAAACCAGCTTAATGCGGGTAGTGGTCTCCCGCTTTATGGTTTTTTAAATCAGAGATTGGCTTCTCCTAGAGGGGTTGCCTTCACCACGGCTTACAAGAGCCCTCTCCACCCAACATACACTTGGAAATAAACACATGCATGTACACATACATGCATACTCATAGAATGCACGCAAACATACATATGCATGTACACACACATGCAAACATACACACATAGAGGCACACATATAAGCATGTACTTACATATGCATACACACACGTATACATATACATACATGTAAAATACACATGAAGGAGTGTTCTAAAAGTCATATATTCTCAATGATCAGGATGAAGGTGATGGGTACAATTCAATGAGTTTTACATGAAGAAATAAAGAAACAATCCAAAACAAACAATTTGTAGAAGAGATAGTCACTCGTTGAAAAGTTTGTGCAACTTTACAAAGGAATGGACGTAGGAATCAGATGAGAACAAAATCCAATAGATCAGTACTAAAACGCCTGGACTTTCTTTTTCTATACACACACACACACATTATATATATATATATATATATATATATATATATATATATATATATATATAAACAAATGAGCATAAACAAAAAGTCTATATTTCAAATTTCATGATATTGACCATCTTACAATTTATTTCTTCAATTACGTTAACATTTACAATTCTTTACAGCAACTGTTTCGTAGCGCAAAATCATTCATTTAATTATTATATCAATCAATGTATCTATTTTGCGCTTAACTCATAAGAAGAAATAGCTACTAAATCGGAAGAGAAGTCGCAATTACCTTTTATTTTTTCTTATAAATGGTGTAATAAAAATAAAAAATAAAAGGTAATTGCAACTTCTCTTCCAATTTTCGGATTTTGTAATCATGCCCAAATGCATTTTCTCTTCTTTTGGTCTATTGATTGTTGCTATTTCTAATGATGAGTTAAATGCAAAATAGATTTGCTGAGTGATAGAATAATTAAGTGATTGATTTTGTGCTACGAAACTGTCACAGTCAAAAATTGTAAATGCCAACATAATTAAAGGAATAAATTGTAAGATTGTCAACATCATGAAATTTAGAATAAATATTTTTATTATTTGCTTGTTATATGCTCTGTAATTACATTGAGTATCATAAATTTAGGAGTAATAAATAAAAAAGGCGAAATATAGTTGAAAGACTCATATTTCCATACACACACACACTCTATATATATATATATATATATATATATATATATACTAGCAGGCTGACCGGCGTTGCCTAGTCGCAAAATAAGTTTATATATGATATTTTAATTCATGTAGATTTTGTATTTATTCTTATAGAGCTAATTCTCTATCGAGTATTATATTGTACTCGATACACAGTAATGATTTCAAAAGTTTTAAAAAATATGACTTGGTGCCATCAATTAGAATCAAAACCAAAACATTTATCACTCTAGCCTTAGTTTTTACCATTTGAGCTAGCAACAAATGAATAAGAAAAAGTTAAAAATTAAATGACTTAAATTGACGAAGGAGTTTGGTAGAGACCGTTCCATACATGGACAGACGGATAAGGTCACTTTTTTATGCGTGTGTGTGTGTGTGTGTATATATATATATATATATATATATATATATATATATATACAAATAAATTACAAAAGTTTATATTCCAAATTTTAAGATATTGGCCATTTACCGTTTATTCCTTTAGGTATGTTGACATGCACAATTCTTGATAGCACCTGTTTCGTAGCGCAAAATTATCTATTTAATTATTATGTACATCAATGTATTTATTTCGCCCTTAACTCATCAGAAGAAAAAGCACTTATCAATTTTAAAAGAAAATAAATGCATATCGGCATGACTACAAAATCCGAAAATTGGAACAAAAGTTGCAATTACCTGCATTCTTAGCAAAACAGCACAAATCAAAACAAGGGAGTTAATTTGCGTTTAAATTAACAAAGTTGCTTCCCTTCGTCTTTTCTATTTGCTACTTTTAAAAAGATTTTGCAAATATTTGATTGAAAACATATCTGACTGTTTTGCCGTTGTAATCTAACATAAACGATAGGGAAAGATAAAGAAAAGCATATAAATATATAACAGTGAGCAATTTTTCTGATAGCTATTATCTGGCCTACCCGACGTTGCCCGGTTGTTTTTTTTTTTTTTTTTTTTTACATGGGATCACCACTTATCAAGGCCCGTGAGCCACTCGGGGATAAGGGCTATTTTGTGTACAATAATCAATGGGATAATATCGTAGTAATAGTTGGTATTGGAGATTTGATAAAGCGTCTTACTTAAGAGGGCGATTAATCAGGAATTTGTTTATGTTGGACTTGAAGACGTCCAAGTTTTAGTCAGGTGGGAAACAGGCAGTTCTAAGAAAAAATCTATGTTCATGGAATCTACGTTTTGATTTAGGCTCAGATAAAGAGTGGTGGAAATTACTGACAGTGGTTTTAGCTAGACAGGTGTTTATCATGAAGGACTGGCGAGGGGGGACCAGAGATTGGAGCTTGGACGAGCACTTGCCATGGAAATAACGAGAAAACAAAGACAGGCTCGCAACGTCTCTTCTGTGGGAGAGAGGATGCAGAGAAGAGAAGAGAGCATCCCCCACTAAGCCACAAAGTCTATTTTGTACTTTGTCAAGGCAGGATAGGCTGTTTTTTTGTTGTCAAAAACATTAAATATATCTTATATGATGACCCTGATGACCAGAGGGTGAATATCAAAGAAAAGGAGAAATGGAGCAAATATACAGAGCTAGCCAGAGAGCTGAAAGGGATTTGGATGATGAAGAAAATAAAAATAATACCTATAATACTAGGAGCACTAGGAACAATTCTGAAAAACTTTGAAAAAAGAATGTGAGAAATTGGAATCAGAGGAATGGCTGAATAGAACTGGGACCTTGGGGAGGCTTATTATTACTCAAATTCCAGAGGAGACCAATGGCCGCTGCCAACGAGAAATCAATGGTAAGGGGTGTTGCGATAATGCAAATTTATTTGCGAATGTTATCAAAAGAGGTGGAGAGTACTGGAAATCTGGGGAGGCTCGTTGTCACTCAGCTCTCAGGGAACACTACAGCTTGTTCGCAAGGAGAGATCTTTATGTGAAAGCTCCGTGTAAGCCAATAATAATAATAATAGTAATAATAATAATAATGATGATGATAATAGTAGCGCTAGGAACAATACTGAAGAACTTTGGAAAGAGAATGGGAGAAATTGGAATCAGAGGGATTGCTGAAAAGATACAAGAGATAACAATAATAAAAACTGCAGAAATCTCAAGGAAAACCATAGAATGCAGACACTAACACCACACATGAACTACAAACACAAACTGGACACACAGAAACGGCTACAGATGTAAAACACAAAGGAACATTACATGGAATCATGAAAATCAATAAATCAAGATATCAATCATGAAAACTAAAACTGAATAATTGTAAGTTAATCCATCTGCGCTCCTAACTTCCTCCATTTGTGAGTGTGTGTGTGTGTGTATGTGTATGTGTGTGTCACCAAACACTGATGCCATACCAAATAAACCTAGACCCCATCTTCCAACGTAGACCCCTACTACCAGGTCTCCTTCTCCAACATCAGGGGTCTACGTTCCAACCTTCCAGAGGTTGAAACCCAATTACAGGAGACAAAACCGGACATATTATTTCTAAGTGAAACTGGAATAGGGCCAACCATTTCCCTAGATGAGTTCATAATTAACGGATACTCTAATTTAACAGCTAAATCTGACACCAATGATCGCCATGGCCATGGAATATGTGCCTACATTAAGGATGGCTTCCCGTGTGGCAGGGATATCTCTAGAGAAGATCCTAATTTACCCTATATGTGCTTCAGGGTTGCACTTGCTAACACCACTGCATTTATATTTGCCCTTTATAGGCCCCACAACAGCAGAGTTACTACCTTTAAGAGCATATCTGAGAAAATAGACCACATACTGTCTTCACATCCCTCGACTAACATCCACATCTGTGGTGACTTCAACGTCCATAACGTGGAATGGCTGACCAATTCAAATAAGACAGATGATGAGGGGAGGTTTTGTCATGACTTTGCCATTGCTTATGACCTCACTCAGATTGTTCGCGAACCCACCCGTGTGCCCGATACACCCGGTCAATATGCAAGCCTCTTAGACCTTTTTCTCCCAACTTCCCCTGAGCTATGTTCATGTTCCGCTCATTCTCCTCTAAGATCCTCCAACCACTCCGTCGTATCAGTTAAGATAAAAACGAAATGTAAGAAGCCCCCAGATGTACCCCTCCACCGTACTGTATATCGATACTCTATGGCTGACTGGGATAGCTTCCGTACATTCATATCTGATTTACCTCTGCACTCCATGTTTAAAAAGGAAGTGTCCTCTATAGTATCAGATCTGACCGAATGGTTAATTGTAGGCATAGACCAATTCATACCATCTAAAAAATTCCAACAAAAACCTAACAGCCAGCCATGGTTCTGCCCAGAATGTGCTGCTGCTATCGCGCACAGAAATCACTTTTTCCATAGCTACCAACGTAATAGATGCACTGAGACTAAAGCTGCTTTCAGGACTGCCAACAACCACTGTAAAAGAGTAATAAAAAATGCAAGAGAGCTATATGCCCAGTCTGTTAAATCCAACGGCTTGGATCCCACCAGTTTTGGCAAATAACAAATAGGATCCTGAACAGAAGTGTGCGTTCTATCCCAACCATTATCAATGGACCAGAGGTCATCTCGTCAGCGTCAGACAAGGCCAAACTATTTGCAAAGAACTTTGCAGCTAATTCTACCCTATGCGACGAAGGCCATCAACTCCCCATATTTCCTCCTATAACACAGAACAAGCAAGGTAACATACAAATATCCGTGCATGAGGTCGCCAAGCTAATAAAGAACCTTGATTCCAGTAAAGCAACTGGCCCTGATGGCATCCCAATTATAGTGTTAAAAAAGCTTCAACCAGAACTTGCTCCCATACTTACGAAACTATTTAAGAAGTGCTTTCCGACTCCCTGGAAGACCTCATCAGTATGCCCTGTATTTGAGAATTCGGGTGATAAGTCATCTCCCTCTCAGTACAGACCAATAAGTCTCCTGTGTGTTATGAGTAAGTTGCTGGAATCCATATTTAATAGAGAAATAGTCAACCACCTCAGCAGGAATAACCTTCTTAGTGACACACAATATGGTTTCCGCTCTGCAAGATCTACCGCAGATGTGCTGACGGTTATATCCCACAGGATTAGTGAATCTCTTGACAAAGGCTTCCTTTCTAGGGCAATTGCTCTTGACATATCAAAGGCCTTCGACAAGGTATGGCATAAGGGTCTACTTCACAAGATTTCCAGCTATGGTATAACTAGAAATGTTTTCTCAATCATTAAATCATTTCTCTCCGATAGGCTCATAAGAGTAGTGGTAGATGAACAAAAATCAGAGGCCTGCAATATAAATGCTGGAGTTCCTCAGGGGTCAATCCTGGGCCTAACTCTCTTCCTGATCTACATCAATGACCTCCCTAAACACATACTTAAATCATTCGTTGACATCTATGCTGATAACACGACCATCTATGGCAACACATCAAAGGCTGTAAATGACAAAGTTCTCTCTGATTCTCTCTCCTCTGATCTCGAGCGCGTGGTTCAGTGGGGGAAGAGGTGGCTGGTTACCTTTAATGCATCCAAAACTAAACTCCTATCCTTACATCATCAATGCTCTGATCCCCAGCTGGCATCAATTGTGATGGATGGCTCTCGTTTGGGTGAGGCCCCGTGTTTTGACAAGCTTCTGGGTTTGACCTTTACTCCTGATCTGAAATGGAACACATACATCAAGTCTGTTGCCAAGGTCGCTGGAAAGATGGTGGGATCCTTCTACCGCTCCAGAAGATATCTCACTACTGATGCAATTCTCTATCTATATAAAAGCCAAGTACATCCAAGGATGGAATACTGTTGCCATATCTGGGCAGGAGCTGCTAAAAACAGCCTATCTTGCCTTGACAGAGTACAAAATAGACTTCGTGGCTTAGTGGGGGATGCCCTTTTCTCTACCCTGCAACCTCTCTCCCGCAGAAGAGACGTTGCGAGCCTATCCTTGTTTTATCGTTATTTCCATGGCAGGTGCTCGTCTGAACTCCAATCTCTGGTCCCCCCTCACCAATCTTTCACGAAAAACACCCATCTAGCTGAATCCACTGTGAAAAATTTCCCCCACTCTATATCTGTGCCTAAATCAAAACGCGGATTCCATGAACAAAGCTTCTTTCTTAGAACTGCACGCCTGTGGAACTCTGTTCCATCTGCCTGCTTCCCTCCAGACTACAACTTGGATGTCTTCAAGTCCAATGTTAACAAATTCCTAAGTAACCGCCCCCTTAATTAAACACTTCATCAAATCTCCACACTAACATAATGTACTTGCAATAACCCTTATCCCTGAGTGGCTTCCAGGCCTTGATAAGTGGTGATCACTGTGTAAAAAAAAAAAAAAAAAAAAAAAAAAGAGGAGGGTCAAGGAGGATGGAAAGGCCAAGGAGAGAAAGCACTAGTCAGACCTCAGTTGGATGAGTGCAAAGAGAACTGGGACCTTGGAGAGGTTTTTTGCTACCCAAATTCCAGTGAATACCAATGGTCACTGCCAATGAGAAATCAATGGTAAGTGGCTTTTATGATAACACAAATTCTTTTGTAATTATTATCAAAACAGGTGGAGAGTACTGGAAATCTGGGGGAGACTTGTTGTCACTCAGACACCAGAAAATGCCACAAGTTGTTAATCTTTGATGATGGCCTGTGTGAAAATAATATAAAGAAGGAAAAGACCTGCTGGATTGCAATCCGAGAATATTCAATGTCAGATGCAAATAGTATGCATTCGTTTCGTATCCATACATCTTACAAATTACTTTTTAAGTAAATCATTTATATGTTGTTTTTTTAAATTAAATAACAAACAAAAAAATTACTTTGCATATTAACAATTGCTGAGTACTGCAAACAGCACATACAAATTACTTGCTTTGACAGTAGGGAAAGACCTATCAACTACTCAGAAAAATGGTTGACAAAGTGGAAAGACACTTGTCATGTGTGACAGCACCATAATAAAACGGAAAGATGTGCAACAGAGCACCCATAGATCAATAAGGGTGATCCTAGAATTTATTCGCAACAAAAGTAGCTTACACCAGTGACAATATAACCTCCGGATGTGGGTGCCCTGCCACTTCAGAGATGCAGTAGGGGCATAGGGGCTGATAATCGCGGTACTGGATCTAATCGCAGAGGTGTTAGCTGTTGGCATTGTGAACATTACATACAAATTATTACATTTACATCTCAAACAATACCTTTTAAAAATAAATAATAATTTAGCCCCCCAAAAATGCATAGTGAAAACTAAAAAAAAATGATGAAGAGAAAGCAAAGTAAAAAAAATACCTCATAACAAATCGGTGACTGTATTAGAAAATAAAAATTATTAAATTCTCTACGACATGGAGGATAAACTCATTCAAAAAAGTAAACTGCAAAAAAAGAAAAAAAAAAAAAACTGCTAAATAATAGATTTCGTCACCCCCATCACGTCATAGGAGGCAGAAAAACAAACCAAAATACATATAGTTTCCCACATTCCATGAGCAATGTTTCTTACAAAGAGAGAAGAATTGCTGTTTTCTGGATCAGAATCTATCTCATCTAACGCTTATCGTTCGCAAGTTTTTGTCTGTGAAGTAGTATTTTTTTTTAAAACTCTTTACATCAAGTGTCTTCATGCCTTGTCTAGAGCGATTTCCATAAAAAAAGCATCAGTTATCTTGTTTTGAAAACCTAGAAAAAGACTAAAAGAAATATAAATGAGACCAAAAATTAACACTGTACAACCAACAGATAACAGACACAAGGCGATATGAAACATATTAAGACGAGATCAAGAGAACTGAAACTGCTTTGTGTAAATCCTAATACTAAGATCTACAGTCGTTGATATCGCATGGAAACCTTTAGAAACTGGAAATACTGAGGAGCGATTGCTCTGTTCAGATACCGATTGGAAAGGAATGAAACGTACCGAAATATTGAGTAGGTTTATTGTCACTAAGACTCTCAAGAAAGCCATCAGTTTTTCAGCGATAAAATACTAATAACGATTGCTCTGAGAACTGAATCTATTCCATCTAACACTTATTGTAAGTGTGACAATCTGCAGTCGAAAGTCCAGGATCATATGCTGTCCGCCCCCCCAACCCCATAAAAATATGAAAAATGTCACAAATCGAAAGTCAAGTCGTCTTTGAAGCAAAACAATATTTTCTTTGTCACTCAATTCAATTTGATAAAAATGATTTAATATAAAGAAAATCAATAAAATATGAGAAAATCTTTGACTTTAATTTAAAATCAACAAACATTATAGGACGTACAAGATAGAACAATTTACTTACATCGAGTACAATCAGCAACAGATGCCCCCTCTTTGCTTGCTGTTGTAAAGTTTTCTGGGCATGAAATGCAAGGCTGGAAACGCATCGTTTGGTTAGCATTATTCCATGTTCCGACTGGACAAGGCAAACATCCTGTTGTTTCATTATAATACTGACCGGCGGGGCAGTAAGCTACAAAAGTAAAGAAACTTATGAGAAAATCAATGTATGAAAATGTGTTTTGTCGGTCTATCAGAAAATATATAAATAATAAATAAAGAAATAAATTAATGATTAAATAAATAAATAATTAAATAATTAATTAAATAAACAAATAAATAAGTAAATAAATCAGAAAATAAATAAATTAATAAATGATAAATGAATAAATACGTTATGAATAAATAAATGAAAAAAATCAGTAATAAATAAATAATAAATAAATACTAAAAAAGAAATGAGTAAATAAATAAATGAATAAATAATAAATAAATAAATAAATAATAAATAAGTAAATAAATGAATAGATAAATAAAAAATGAATTAATAAATAAATACATGAATAAAGAAATAAATGAATAAATAAAAAAGTAAATAAATAGATGATTAAATAAATAAATAAATGAATATAAAAATAAAAAATAAATAAATAAAAGAATAAATAATAAAGAAATGAATGAATAATAAATAAATGAATGAATAAATTAAAAATTGAAGAAATGAATGAATATAAATAAATGCATACATGATTAATATATGAATAGATAATTAAATAAGTAATAAGTGAATTAATAAATTAATAAACACGTAGATAAATGACTAAACATTAAATTAATAAATATCTTAATAAATGAATAGATGAATAAATAATTGAATAAATAAATAAATATATGAAAAATAAATAAATAAATAAATAAAAATAAATAAAAAATGAATAAATAATGAAATGAATATATAAATGAATGAATAATAATTAAATAAGTGAATAGATGAATAAATGAATAAATGAGTAAATAAATAATTGAGTAAATAAATGAATAAATAAATAAATGAATAAATAAATGAATAAATAAATGAATAAATAAATGAATAAATGAATGAATAAATAAATAAATGAATAAATAAATAAATGAATAAATAAATGAATAAATAAATAAATGAATAAATAAATAAATGAATAAATAAATGAATAAATGAATAAATGAATAAATAAATGAATAAATAAATAAATGAATAAATAAATAAATGAATAAAATGAATAAATGAATAAATAAATGAATAAATAAATGAGTAAATAAATAAATAAATAAATAAATAAATGAATAAATGAGTAAATAAATAAATGAATAAATAAATAAATGAATAAATAAATGAATAAATAAATGAATAAATAAATGAATAAATAAATGAATAAATAAATAAATGAATAAATGAATGAATAAATAAATAAATGAATAAATAAATTAATAAATGAATAAATAAATTAATAAATGAATAAATAAATGAATAAATAAATGAATAAATAAATAAATAAATAAGTAAAAGAATTAATACGTAATAAATACATCAATACATCTAAATATAATAAATGAATAAATAATTGTAAAAATAAATAAATAAATAAATCTGTAAATAAATGAATAAATACAAAAATGATTAAATAATAAATAATTTAATAAATCTATTAATGGATTAATAAATTAAATAATAAATAGATAATAATAATAATAGATATATAAATGAAGAAATGGATAAATAAACTAAAAAAATAATAAATGAAAAATGAATAAAAAAATGAATAAAATAAATGAATAAATAAATAAATAAATAATGAAATAATAATCAATACATAAATGATTAAATAAATGTATAAAAAATAAATAATAAATAAATTATTAAATCTATGAATAAATGAATAAATAAATAATCGAATAAATATAAAGAAATATATGAATAAATAAAGAAATAAATGAATAAATAAAGAAATGAATAAATAGATCAATAAATATATAAATAAATAAATTAATTAATAAGTAAATAAATAATCGAATAAATAAAAAATACATAAATGACTAAATAAATAAATGATTAAATAAAAAATAAATGCATAAATGGATTTATAAATAAATAAATATATACATAAATCAATAAATGAATAAATAAATGATTAATTAAATTAATTAATAAATGGAAGAATAAATAAACAAACAAATGAATAAATAAATAAATTTATTAAAAACATAAGAAAAAAAGAAACTTACGTTCACAATCACTTTTTTTAGTGGCGCCTTTAATTCGGGTCCAAGTTGTAGCAGGGCACTTAGTGCATTCTGTTTGCCAGATTTTGGGTTGATAAGTTCCATAATCGCATTTGACGCAGAAAAGAGTTTCATCATTCAAATGTTCACCTTCCTTACATTCAGCTGCAAATAGAAATCATCAAGGGATTAGATAGACACACGCGCACATGTACATTGCACTTAAGCGAACGGGGATACTAAAAAGAGCTCTCGGTTGGTTTCAATAAAAAGCGAGGCATTAGGCAATGTTGTCAGCTAGTTTGGCTGCCCCATACCCGGCATTACAATCTTCAAAGAAAGAAAATTGAAAAAAAAAAAAAATACCGGAAGTAAACAAGGTCGAACTACTGAAGGCGTATTATACTCATTTGATAAATCGTTAACAGAATGAAACCAACGGTTATGACTGATTAAAAACGTATCTTATTCAGTTACGTAATTATCAAACTTGTAGTGGTAATCAGGTCTGATTAGATCCCTTTTCCATCACAAATAAATAAATAATAATAATAAAAAATCAAATATACGAAATAAACTTCGTTTATTTACAGAAATTAACAAATAGGGTTAATATTCAGATACGCTATTACAGAACACCGACCACTCTAATTTGTTTTTTTTTTTTTTTAAGGTAATTGAGGTCGCTGACAACGAATCTGATAGTCAAACTTGGGGCAAATTTACCGTTTGCATGGTATTAACCTCTGAACCCACGAATAACTTTCCACTATTTTGCAACTTCCGTTTACGCTACGCGCGTGCGTTGCATCATGAACGACGGCTTGCTTCACCTAGCAAACTGCCTTCTCACATGGCGTACCAATCAAAAAATTACGGACTGACATTTTTAAATGACTTACAGCTAAAGAAAAGTACAACAAATTGGGGGACTTTTTTTTTTTTTTGTCTTGCGTAGTTTTTAATGTGGTTTACAAAAACATAAGCACCAAACATCTTTATGTTTTTCATTCTTTTTTTTGCGGGAGGGGGATTCAATTATAGAACTTATGTGGCTTAATAGGTGCTTCTGCAGTTTAGTTAAACTTTTTCCGTAAGTAACGCACCGACATTTACCAATTAGAACACCATTTAACATTTTCCGAAGATTTTACTGCGTACATTGGGGACGCGAGCGGGGGGGGGGGTGCGGATGTGATGTTGGGGCGCGCGCAGATAAATTACCCCCCCCCCACTCCAACTTGGAGTGCTTTCCTTTTCTTGTTTTATTTCTTTTTCAGCTAATTTTAAATTTTCCACCCAAAAAAGTGCGATAATGTATTTTTGAAAATTAGAAAATTCTATGTCCTGGAAAAAAAAATCCCCTCCCCCCAACGTAGTTTGCTTGGTGAAGCCGTCGTTTATGCTACAGCGTGCATGCGCGTAGTATAAACGGAAGCTGCAAAATGGTGGAAAGTAGTTCGTGGGTTCAGGGTTAAATACCATGCAAACGGTAAATTTGCCCCAAGTTTGACTATCAGATTCGTTGTCAGCGACCTCAATTACCTATTATAAAACAAATTAGAGTGGTCGGTGTTCTGTAGTAGCGTATCTAGATATTTACCAAAAATAACAACGAAATCATTTTTAGTGTCCAAAAATCATATCTTGGAAGTCAGTTTTTATGAATGTAAAAGTTATTTTGAGAATGTTCGTTGGATCGAAAGAAGAAAAGAAGAGAATTACATTTGTTTTCTTAGTGAGAAACATGCTCGTTTTTTTGTTTTTTTTTGTGTGTGTAATCAGAAAAGAAGTAAAAAATAAACGTTTCTGTGTGCGGTAGAATGTCTGTATTGTGCGTGCGTATGCGTGAATAGGTGTGGTTCGTCATGCTGGTGAAAGGAAGTAGCAACGAAGACGTTGACGAGAGAAAGAAAAGAGAGAAAAGAGAATGAGAAGAGTTCGCTCAGCGTTTATATATTCTTTTAAGAGGCTCCGAGACAAGCTGGGAAAAAGGTTTGAAAATTAAGTGTTGATTGTTTAAAAAGTGCTTCTGACTACGACCGCTGAACAAAACACATTTTAGGTTTTCTTCCCTGCAGAATTTGCATGGAATTTTGTGAAATCTTTGCACCTCTAAAATATATTAATTTCTTTTTTTGTGCATGTAATTGGATTTTTATTTATTTATTTTTATTTTTTAAAACAAGAAATTAATGTATTTTTTAGTGTGCTTAACCGCACAAAACACATACACATATTTATTTAAAGAGAAAGAGGGGGACAGAGAGTGAGAGAAATAGAGACAAAAATTAGTGTTATATTCCACATATGCTTCTAGAGATATATTATGATAATGATGAGTGGATGGCGTTTGAAGCATTAAACAATGTTGTTTTTTGTTAATAACTGTTTTGTTATTATAATTAAAATTCAATATTACAAACGGCCTGCGTTCATTATCGGGAATGATCAGAGAAAAGAAAATACAGGCTCCTTCAGTCTTTGACAGACTATGGATACCCACGAAGGAGTGCCTGCGTGTGAAATTTTTTGTGGCAAGAGGTGCACAATCTCCAACCACACCTCTCTTGAGTCGACATTGTTAAATACCAGTGGCAAATGAAGTGTATGTACAAGGCGGCTGGAAACAAATGCCGAGATAAGCGGAGAGCACATGCATTGCCTAGAATTCCCAAATAGTCACCCATCTGGGACTAACCAGGCTCAATGTTGCTTCACTTCAGCGATCTGATGAGAACCGGTGTGTCAATGCGATTATGCCATATAAAAAAGAGAGAAGAAAGTAACTGGAAATTTATCTATATATCTATCTTTATATAGATAGATATGCAGACATCTGTTATGTAAACATAATTCTTTGTGATACATTTAAAGTTGTCCATTTTATTAAAATTCATTAGAATATCTATGAATTTCATATCTGAGCTTTTTAACCTGATCGTAAAAACATAATGTTATAAGAATCATTTTCATGTACCATTTTATACAAGTTTTGAAAATATTTAAATTTGGCAAACGCATTAGAATCATGAAGCAATATTTACCAATTGTGCAGTCTGTAATTTTGTTGCCTCCTGAAACTACTGTCGTCGATCCAGTTGGACAAGGCATGCAAACATCATGAATGTTCCATTGTCGGTATGTACCTTTTTGGCAATAATCACATCTGCCATCGACTTCTTCAAAGCCAGATTTGCAGAGATCTGCAAGAGAATAAAATTCAAACTTAAAAGTAGGGAATATCATAAATGAAAAATTAAATATCAGGTCAGAGCAATTTCAATTTTAAACGATTGTAATTTATTTTATGCATATTGTTATTACTTAAAGATATCAATATGATTTATAACTTTTTTGTTTCAGATTATTAAAGCATCATTCATATTTTTCTGTAAAATTCTCACCTGTGTTCCATCTAATACAGCAACACGATCTATTCAGGATGTTTATGGAATTAATGCAGTCAAAGGAAGAAGTTGTAGGCAGTAATTTTCCCATTTTCAGATGGGGATTGTCAGGTACTGGCAAACGATTTTGATGTCTACTCAGCATATGGCAATACCTATAGTCGTGGTATCTCCTTGCTGATGAGACGCACCCTAATAGTGTCGGTGAATGTTGTCAATGAGGATGTGGATGAATGCGCGGTCGTAGTTGATGTTGTTGTTTCAGATTGTTGCGCCAAATTCTGTAGTCGAGAGGTTTTTTTTTATCGACAATTGGAAGTGTTCCTTGAGGATCCAGAGTGGATAGTGCTAATGGGTGATTGGAATGCCATCCTTGATCCCAAGAAAGATAAGGTCAGGGGAAGTAGCGAGTCAGATTGGTGTGATAGCAGTCTGTCAAACCTGATGGCTTCATGTGACTTTGTTGACAGATTTCGTCTGGATCACCTGGGGTGGGAGATGTGGACTGTATGATAGTGTGCCTTTCCATCCAAGCACATACTTGGATGGATGTTAGTTAGGAGAGATAATGTAGACTTTCAATCTTAACCCATGTTTCACTATTTAGGACATTCAGATCATAAATTGGTTATGGCCCATTTGAACCTAAGTGCTAGGCCTAAACTAGCTAGATACTAGAAGTTTAATAGCACCTTATTGGAGCTTGAAAACTTCTGGCAGAAGGTTATAGAAATAATTTAGCAGGCACTAGTGGAGGCCATAACAAGAAGTAAATGTTGGGCTAGAATTAAAGCTAAGATTAGATACTTCTGTGTCCAATACAGCTAACGCCTTCCTCAAGATAGAGCTAAGGCAAAGAAGCATGCAGACAACAGGCTGACCCGGGTGGTGGCTCGGGGGGGGGGGGCCTAGAAAAAGCACTAGCTAAGCATGACCTCAACCACTTGGCTAGCAAGCGATACAAAGGTCAAGTAGTTAGGGCTAGGTTAATGAAAGTTTCCAACAAAGCCGTGAATATTGACACTGTTTAGCATAAGGCTGTTTTATATCATGGTTCGTTTGGATGGGTACATTTGGAAAGTAAATAACCTGAAAGGACATGTCCTCACATCGACACGGGAGATCTGCAAGGGATTTCAGGAGTATTTATCAAAGTGCTTCACCCAACTATCCAGACTCAGGGTCGAGGAGTTTTGCAGCCATTTGACCAACACGCCCTGCCTCATGGCAGCTCAAGCGGCTAGCTGTGAGGGTCCAATCATGGAGCGTGAGATTATTACTGTGTTGAAGCACGTTGGCTACAATAAATCTCGAAGACTTGATGGTCTTCCCCACGTATTCTACTTGAGAATGTCGCCCATGTTGATCCCTACTCTGAAGGATGTGTTCAACCATTGGTTTGCTCGGAGCTCCATTCCCGGGCAGGTGATCACATTGCTGAGGAAAGGTCAATGGCATGGTGAGGAGGACGACTACAGGCCTTTGACTCTGCTAAACACAGAGTTAAAGATTTTGACAAAAGTTCTTGTGAATTACTTGCAGGTTGTCATCACTTAATGGAACAAAATGAATCAGATCTAAGCTGTGAAGGGGAGATCAATTCAAAACAATTTGCACTTGATCCGCATGATAATAGAGGGAATAGATGACACCAAAACCACACTAATCAATTTAGATCAGTTCAAGGCTTTTGATAGAGTCGATCGTTGTTTCCTGAGATCTGTTTTAGAGGCCACCAGTTTTAATCCTGATTTTTGTAAGTGGGTCTCTGCTCTGTACCACAAGCCTATGGTAGGCTTTTGGAGTCATTCACTGTCTCAATCAGTTTGTCAGTGCTACCCATTGTTTCCTCTGCTTTATATCCTGGTATTGGAACCCCTCCTTCACAAGTTAAGGGATGAGGTAGCGAGATCAGTCCTGCACAGAATAGCTCTCCCTGGCATGCGTGCTGCCAGGGTTTCCGTTTTCATCAATGACATCACTGTGTGAGTGTCAAGCCTCACAGACATCAAAGCAGTGATCAAAGTGCTTGCTCACTAGGAAGAAGTCACAGTTTTCAATTGCAGTAAATCTGTCAGCCTGCAGTTGGGAGCCTGGAGCAGTGAATTCGCACTTCCGGGCATATTCAACTGGACCAATGGCCTGGTCTGTGTTCTCAGTGTCTTGTTTGGACTGAGTTTATAGCTGAATAAGAACTGCTCAGAAGTACAAACAAAGGTCGAATCATTGGTGGAGACTTGGATTCGAAGGAGATTGTCCTTGAAGAGTTAAGTGGAGGTGTGCACCACTTACATCTTCCTACTCATTCTTTACCGATTGTCTATACTGCTCCTGCTTGCAAAATGCCTTCAGGTTTTTACAGAGCTCCTCTCCTTGCTTCTTTGGGAGAAGAGAATGCACTATGTTTGCAGGGAGGTTTGTACTCCAAGTTTAAGCGGGGGAGCCTAGGACTGCCCAATTTTAAATGTCATAGACACGTCGAGAAGTTGGTTTTTCTAGGTCGTTCGCTAGAGGAGAACATTCCGTGGGTCTCTGCGGTTGAACGCGCTTTTCCCAACCTACAACCTGACTCCTTGGTTGAAGGCCATCATAGGCTGAGGAGGGAATCAAAGTTCTTTGCCGAATGCCAAGTTGCATTTAGAGCTGTGCCGGGGACTATCCCTCTTTGCCAAACTTCACAAAAAAGACAAAAGCATTGCTCTTTGGTGGCCATGCTGAAATGACTATGAAATTGAAATGGCCAAGCATGCCTTTTTCTATTGCTGCCGACTTCGGGGACTCATGGAGTATGTCAAAGAAGTAATGGTTCACATCAATGCCAAGCGCTTGCTTTTCCTTGATACTACATATGTTATAGACAACATTGATCCACCGCTGTCTGGGGAGAAAAGAATGTTTTTTCTAGCTATTCTAGCAGTAGCGAGAAAAAAGTCTATGAGGGTACATCTGTTCCAGATCGTGATTTGATTGTTTACTATAAGCATCTTGTAACGTGCATCCAGGAGATAAGCGCCCGCGTGTTTGCGTGTTGTGTGGGTACGTGGGAGAGACGGATGAGGGGAAAAAGACTTACCTCGAGACCAGCTCAGCGTTACCGACCAAAAATAGAAAAGAGGGACCAAGATGGCGACCGCCGTCTTTTGTAAAGTATGATGTCTCGCAAAGTCACACGAATTCTCGGAATATGCAAATTTAGCCGGCCTAGAACGATGATAAAAGCGGGTGAGGGGAAAGACGTGGGGGAGTGACGATTGAGTTGGCTGGGGAATCGTGTGGCTGTTGCTTCTTGTGCCGTGTTGAGGATATCTTACCGTGTTAAAGAGAGAGTCGGGCGCCATCTTTAATTTTTCCTTACATTTTTTTTTCTTACAAGCTATCTCGGCCATTTGGCCTCTAGGACTATGACCGAGTCGAAATTTGACTTAAAGCTCATACCCGAGTTTGACGGGTCCACATCCATCGTCGACTGGGTTGAAAGGGTCGAGCTGACGTGCGACCTTTGTGAGGTGAAAAGGGTACACACTGTAATTCCCCTGAGATTGGCTGGGGGTGCCTTGAGTGTATATCAGCAACTCAGTGCTGCCGAAAAGGGAGATGTCACCGCAATTAAAGCTGCGCTGTACAAGGCATTTGCCATGGATCCTTGTACGGCCTATGAAAAATTTGCTTCCCGAAAACTTCTACCGGAGGAAAGCGTGGACGTTTTCTTCGCTGAGTTAAAGAAACTCGCAGTTCTGTTCGGTGGAGGGGTGTCGGAGCGGACGCTCGCGTACGCGTTTGTGGCGGGCCTTCCCACTCGGGTGAAGCAGCTACTGAGAGCCTCAACCAGCGTTTCAACAACGACCATGGAACACTTGATGGAACGTGCTCGAGCCATCATCAAAGATGAGGAGGACCTGGGGGAACCAGTCGTGATGGCGACACAGACAGGCCAGATTGGCGCTCGGGAGATTCCGAATCAGAACCCTGCAAGCAATGGGAAATGTTTTCGCTGCGGCCGACGCGGACATTTTGCAAGAAATTGCACCAACAGGGGGCGTGTGCGCTGTTTTAAGTGTGGCGGTTTGGGGCATCTAGCCCAAAACTGTGCGGGAAACGTATCAGGGGAGAGGACGTCAGCGCCGCCCTGCTCCCCGAGCAAAATTTGAACAAGGCACAACCAGTAATAACCGTCTACGTAAACAGGATACCCTGCTCAGCACTTCTCGACTCAGGCTGTTCGCATACTATAATGAGCACCAGGCTGTGTCCAAGTTGGACTAAGAGGAAGATCAAAGTCACCACGATAGGAGGCGAGACCCAGACATGCTGTGGAGCTGGAACTGTCAAGATCTACACGGACACCGGTGCAGCCACTAAGATCAATGTGCTCGTGACCCAAGGAAATCTCCTGGGGTTTGACCTGTTGCTCGGATACGATGCCATCAAGGCGCTGGGGGGAGTCGCAATTCATCGGGATGGAAAGGTGCAATTCTTAGAGGCCCCAGTGTGTGCAGCGCTCCATATCGATCGGCCGGATTTTACAGTGGACTACGACTCGCGCAAGAGGGCCTGGATTGCATCTTGGAAGTGGACCGAGGGAATGGCACCGACTAAACTCAAGAATGGGGTTGCAGAGTACCCTATACCCAGTGAGGCCCGAGCAGAATACGAAAGGGAACTAAAGGCGTGGATCCAAGATGGCTGGTTAATCCCCTACCCTGAGGACAAGCTTGAGCCTCCGAAGGGTCTAATACCCTTGATGGCAGTAGTCCAGCATAACAAGTCGAAAGTACGGCCCGTGCTGGACTATAGGGAGCTTAACAAGCATATTGAAGCCTACACTGCCGATGCTGACATATGCGCCAGTAAGTTGAGGGAATGGCGTCAGAAAGGCACTAATGTCTCAATATTGGATTTACGAAAAGCCTATTTACAGGTGCGAATTGATGAGACGTTGTGGCCGTTCCAGACAGTTTGGTTCCAGGGGCAGAGGTACTGCCTTACACGCCTTGGCTTCGGCCTAAATGTGGCACCACAGATCATGAAGACTATTGTCAACACAGTATTGTCCCAAGAAAATCCCATGAGGGACTCAACGTCAGCTTACATTGATGACGTATACGTCAATGAAGATGTACAGTCTGCGTCGTGTGTCAAAGAAAAGTTGGCTCAGTTTGGTCTGGAATGCAAGAATCCCGAACGTTTAAGGGAAGGAGCACGTGTATTGGGATTGGATGTTTATGAAGAGGATGGCACCCTACAATGGAGGCGTGGCAGTGAAATTCCAAGCATCCCCAACCTCGTTACAAGGCGGACCGTTTTTTCTTGGTGGGGAAAACTTGTTGGTCACTTACCAGTCTCTGGCTGGCTCCGCGCAGCTGTTGGTGTGATTAAACGCAGAGCAAATTTAACAACCATGGGTTGGGATGACATATCCGATGATGTCCTACTAACTCTGATGATTAAAGAGACACTGGAGAGAGTGAACAAGAAGGACCCTGCCTGTGGGCGGTGGTGTGTTAACGGAGACAACGTAGGTGTGTGGGTTGATGCCAGTTCTTTGGCGTTGGGAGTATCGTTGGAGCAAGGAGGAAACGTGTTCGAGGATGCGTGTTGGCTGCGGTCCGTAACAGATTCTCAGCATATCAACCTGGCAGAGCTGGACGCTGTTGTAAAGGGGGTAAATCTGGCCCTGCAGTGGCAGTCTAAGAAGTTGACCTTGTACACAGATTCTCTCTGTGTCTACCACTGGGTGTCTGACACACTTTCAGGACGGACACGAATCCGTACCAAGGCAGCAAGCGAAATGTTAATACGGAGAAGGCTAGACACGCTAAAAAACCTGGTATCTGAGTATGGGCTATCACTGAGCGTCACTCTGGTGCCATCACATTGTAATCGTGCTGACCAACTGACCCGTGTACCTCACAAATGGTATGAAGCCGCGAAGATGGGAATGGAGATTACTGCTCGATCTTGTGCAGTTGCAATCGACCCATGTCAAATACAAAAAATTCATGCACAGAGCGGACATCCGGGTATCAAGAGGACCCTTTATTTTGTGAGGCGTGCATACCCAGCAGTGACCAAGATGGATGTCAGACAGATCGTCAGAAATTGTGAGGCTTGCCAGTCTATTGATCCTGCACCAGAGCGATGGCAGAAGGGTCGCTTGGAAGTTGAGAGTGTGTGGCAGCGGCTGGCCATGGATATTACCCATTACAGTGGCAAGCCCTTTCTAACTCTCATTGATTGCGGGCCTACGAGATTTGCGGTGTGGTGGCAGATGACCAGACAGGATTCAGCAAATGTTGTTCGCCACCTATCATCCATTTTTTTTGAGCGAGGTGCGCCGGAAGAGCTCCTGACTGACAATGATGCAGCGTTTTGTAGCCAGCAAGTCCGGCAGTTGTTAGATGAGTGGGGCGTCCGTCTACGGTTGCGATGTGCGCATGTGCCATCAGGAAATGGCATTGCTGAAAGAAGCCATCGCAGCATCAAGAGAATTGCTGCCAGGAAGCGATGTACTATTGCGGAAGCAACATATTGGTACAACATTACGCCAAAGGACGGGACGTCCCCTTCAACCGCACCTGCGAATGCTATTTACACGTACCAAGTCGGAGTGAAGGGAATCAACACTACGCAGCCAACCGACAAGGGAACATATAACAGATATGAAGTGGGAGATCCAGTGTGGGTGCGGCCTCCAGGAAATCGGTGCACCGACAAGTTTAAGCGAGGACACATATCTGGAGTGATTAGCCAGCAGTCTGTTTTGGTCGATGGAACCCCACGACATGTGCGAGATCTTCGCCCAGCTACCGAGGTGCGTCATACAACTACAGAAGAAAGCAGTGAAGCGTCTAGCGATGAGCTGCCGATGCACGGATTCAGTGAGCCCCTTCCAGAGACTGATAGCGATACTTCATCTGATGAGGCGGAACCAGATCCAGAGCCCGAATCTGAAACAGTGAATGTACCTCTTCGCAGAAGCACACGCACTAAAAGGCCACCCCCCCAGTGCTCTCTATGTGATCATCAGATCAGGGGGGAGTGTAACGTGCATCCAGGAGATAAGCGCCCGCGTGTTTGCGTGTTGTGTGGGTACGTGGGAGAGACGGATGAGGGGAAAAAGACTTACCTCGAGACCAGCTCAGCGTTACCGACCAAAAATAGAAAAGAGGGACCAAGATGGCGACCGCCGTCTTTTGTAAAGTATGATGTCTCGCAAAGTCACACGAATTCTCGGAATATGCAAATTTAGCCGGCCTAGAACGACGATAAAAGCGGGTGAGGGGAAAGACGTGGGGGAGTGACGATTGAGTTGGCTGGGGAATCGTGTGGCTGTTGCTTCTTGTGCCGTGTTGAGGATATCTTACCGTGTTAAAGAGAGAGTCGGGCGCCATCTTTAATTTTTCCTTACATTTTTTTTTCTTACACATCTGCTTAAAGTGAAAATTAGATGCAATTGGAGGAGGTTGACTCGAGTGGATTTCAATAAGAGGTGTGTGCATAACACTAGTTTATACATCCACCGAAGAGCCAGGTTTGAATTCATGTTCCCTCTATGACATGGCACACGCAGTCCTGGGTACTTTGGAACCCATCCTGTAGAATAGTATAGTTCTTAAAAAGACTCTTGGTTGCTGGTACAAAAGAGATCCCATTCCTGATTTTGTTTTTGGTACAAGAGAAATTGCAAGATTGCCAACCCATGCATCCCTTTCTTTTGTCTCCGGTCTTTACTCACCTTCCACCTCCATTTTCTCTCCCTAATATTTTTTTCTCCTCATCCTCTAGAAAATCACTTCAATCTCGACCGACCTGCTTGTTTTTGGTTCCCAGAAAACAGTAGGCGATCTAATACTTAGATCAGAGTCGGGAGGGACCATACTAACACACCCCAATAGGCATTATATTTGATTAAATCTTTTCTTTTTTAGATGTTTCTTAGCTGTTCCCCATTCCTCACCACGAACTTTTTACACCATCAAATTCAAAGCCTTTTTTCAATTAACTTTTTTCTATTTTTTACATTTATCATACGCCTGACTAACCCGACAAGCAGAAAAATCCCACCCTTTCACTATTGAGGTCCCTAGATGCCGGAAAGCCTTCTATACTAACAGTTTCTTCCCACGGACTGCTAAGCTTTGGAATTCTCTTCCTCGTTTCTGCTTCCTTGATT
Source organism: Euprymna scolopes (assembly GCF_053919585.1). Taxonomy (NCBI): domain Eukaryota; kingdom Metazoa; phylum Mollusca; class Cephalopoda; order Sepiida; family Sepiolidae; genus Euprymna; species Euprymna scolopes. The sequence goes on from NC_136497.1 coordinate 20,893,305, forward strand.
ATACTAATCTGCTGAAGTTTAAATGTAATGTGAACAGATATCTCTCTGCTCAACCCCCCACAGTCCTCCATTAGACACAATATTAAATAGTAACCCCTTATGTTCAAATGATAATACACTTTTTTTTTAGGTGAAGAAGATTAAAAAAAGAAACGAACAAATCTGAATTTACCTATACATTGGCTTTCTGAAACTGATCCACTGCTGAAAGTTGACGAACCAAGTGGACACGGTATACAGTAAGCTTTTCCGTTCGTATCTTGGTAGAATCCTTTTGGACATTCATTACATTTTGCAGTCATCTTATCATAGAAATGTCCAACAGGGCATAAGGCTAGAAAAGAAAAAGTAAATAGAATTTTAAAAAAATGGACAAATTTTTAAAAATCTTATGCATGTTGATTAAAATAATTATTAATCGCTTGGAAGGTATTGTAGTCCTAAAGAGAGAACCGGGTCTCTCAAAGTGAAAAAGAGTTTTAAAATGGTACAGACACATGTGAATTCACAATCAATTACAGAGAATTTACGTAATGAGAAAATTTACATTCTTTAAGAATTCCCAATGTAAAAAAAAAAAAGAAAAAAAAAAAGAAAAAAAAAAAACTCATTTTTATGAAAATTTCCGGGAAAGCACCGAAAAGCGTTTTGGGCAAAATTTTGTAGACGAACAATCTGAGTAGCCACAAAGGAATTTTCATTCTGACTTCACTTTCACGATTTACCATTTCAGAACAAGAAATAACTTTGTTGTAATTTATATTGAAGATTATTTTTGGAATCATTAATAATTAATTTCGTCAAAAAAAGAAAGGTTGCCTTTTTTCTTTCTTGGCCTTCGGGCCAAGATCAAAGTGTAGTATCTGTTCTGATACTACACTTCATTTCTTAGTCTCAGTTAATAGAAGAGAAATCCTTCATAACTGATACATTTTTTGTTTTTGTTATTAACCATAGTGCCCCTTTTTGCGTCTCTCTGCCTCGTGAGGAGGCAAATAAACAAAAATAGAATCCGATTAAAAAAGAAACACTTCGATTTTGACCAAAGTTGACATCCTTACACCGCCTAATCTCACAAGTGCATTTTAAAAGTTTTATCATCACTCACGCAGAAGAGCCCAGCGTATAAAATCAACATTAGGTTCTTTGATGAGACTGGGGCGTTTTCGAAATGGATGTTTCTGTTTGAAGCACAATTGAACAATGATAATTGACTTTTGTAGTTTACACTTGTAATGCAAGCCATTATAAAAAAATAATTTTATGAAATCAACAGAATGCTCTCTACAGTGCAATTCCGATTCTTTATAAAACTCTTAATATTTAACTATAAAATCATTATTATGTCCCAATTACCATAAAAAACCCATTAAGAGTGCATATATTATCTCAAAGGTAAAAATGTATATATGCATATATTTTCTCAAATGTAAAAATGTATATATGCATATATTTAAATGTAAAAATGTGATCTATAGATTTTAGTTTTACTGGAAGTTTAGATCAATAATATTATTATTGTATTATTACTATCAGCAATGGAAGATTTTTTAAAAACAAAATCAAATACAAAAGATAATCAAAGGGATCGTTTTTGGTATCGGAATATAGGCCCAATTTTCTCCAATACCGATTTCGATACCGATTTCGATACCCCCCAAAAGTTTGATTTCTTCAATTCCCGATTCTGCTTCCGATTAATTGTCCCAATATATATATATATATATATATATATATATATATATATATATATATATATATATATATATATATATATATCTTAGGTGTGCATTATCTGTGCATGATTTTATATTTGCCAATATGTCGATTTTCATGCCTATATTTTCATTTCCTTACATATAATGCATTTGAAATTTTTACATGTTACCTTTTCTGAGTCCCTTATTATAGCTAAGCCATTAAAAAAAAAAAAAAAAAACTCATTTTTATGAAAATTTCCGGGAAAGCACCGAAAAGCGTTTTGGGCAAAATTTTGTAGATGAACAATCTGAGTAGCCACAAAGGAATTTTCATTCTGACTTCACTTTCACGATTTACCATTTCAGAACACAAGAAATAACTTTGTTGTAATTTATATCGAAGATTATTTTTGGAATCATTAATAATTAATTTCGTCAAAAAAAGAAAGGTTGCCTTTTTTCTTTCTTGGCCTTCGGGCCAAGATCAAAGTGTAGTATCTGTTCTGATACTACACTTCATTTTTTAGTCTCAGTGAATAGAAGAGAAATCCTTCATAACTGATACATTTTTTATTTTTGTTATTAACCATAGTGCCCCTTTTTGCGTCTCTCTGCTTCGTGAGGAGGCAAATAAACAAAAATAGAATCCGATTTAAAAAGAAACACTCTGATTTTGACCAAAGTTGACATCCTTACACCACCTAATCTCACAAGTGCATTTTAAAAGTTTTATCATCACTCACGCAGAAAGGCCTGGCGTATAAAATCAACATTAGGTTCTTTGATGAGACTGGGGCGTTTTCGAAATGGATGTTTCTGTTTGAAGCACAATTGAACAATGATAATTGACTTTTGTAGTTTACACTGTAATGCAAGCCATTATATAAAAATAATTTTATGAAATCAACAGAAGGTTCTCTACAGTGCAATTCCGATTCTTTATAAATCTCTAAATATTTAACTATAAAATCATTATTATGTCCCAATTACCGTAAAAAACCCATTAAGGGTGCATATATTTTCTCAAAGGTAAAAATGTATATATGCATATATGTAAATGTAAAAATGTATATATACATATATGTAAATGTAAAAATGTATATATGCATATATTTAAATGTAAAAATGTATATATGCATATATTTAAATGTAAAAATGTATATATGCATATATTTAAATGTACAAATGTATATATGCATATATGTAAATGTAAAAATGTATATATGCATATATGTAAATGTAAAAATGTATATATGCATATATGTAAATGTAAAAATGTATATAAGCATATATTTAAATGTAAAAATGTGATCTATAGATTTTAGTTTTACTGGAAGTTTAAATCAATAATATTATTATTGTATTATTACTATCAGCAATGGAAGATTTTTTTAAAAACAAAATCAAATAAAAAAGATAATTAAAGGGATCGTTTTTGGTATCGGAATATAGGCCCAAATTTCTCCAATACTGATTCCGATACCGATTCCGATACCCCCCAAAAGTTTGATTTCTTCAATTCCCGATTCTGCTTCCGATTAATTGTCCCAATATATATATATATATATATATATATATATATATATATATATATATATATATATATCTTAGGTGTGCATTATCTGTGCATGATTTTATATTTGCCAATATGTCGATTTTCATGCCTATATTTTCATTTCCTTACATATAATGCATTTGAAATTTTTACATGTTACTTCTTCTAAGTCCCTTATTATAGCTAAGCCATTATCTTTGTATAAACCGATATTACCATTTTCAATGGGTACAAAATATATAAACATGTGTTTTGAAACCAATCTTAATATAAGAACCCGATTGTGACTTCAAAGGAGTTATATATATATATATATATATATATATATATATATATATATACTAGCATGGGTGCCTGGCGTTGCCCGGGTGTTTGGAGGTGTATGCTGAGCAAAAAATTTAAAAAATCACAAAAAAAAGTCAATTTTTTTAAATTGGACCCCTATTATGACCCCTTAACATTTATTGTTTTGGGCTCAAATCAAGTTATTAAGTTAGATCCATGTCTAAGGAACCTATATCTAAAATTTCAAGTGTTTAGACCCCAAATTGTCGGAGGAGTTTGGTGGAGTTCTCAAAGGTCAAATCGTTGAACTTTGACCCCTTAACAGCGAAATTTCTGGCCGAAAACCGATCGCATCAATTTTCCCAAATCTCAGTACCCTATATATCAAATTTCGAATCTGTAGACTGAAAATTAACAGAGTTATTGCAAAGGAAAATGTACACACAGACAAACAGACACGTTCACTTTTATAGATATATAGATATGTATATAAAAACGGATACAAATATATATTTGAGCTCAATTCACACACACACACACACAAATACACACATATATTAACTAAGCATTAACTTTATGTAAACAGATATTATTTTCAAATATATTTGTATATATGTGCAAAATATCTAAGCCTATGTTTTGAACTCTAGCTGAATCAAAGAATCCGATTGTGACATTAAAGGAGTTTTATATAAAAATAATGAATATAAAAATGGATACAAATATGGTTTGAAACTCAACCTAAATCTATCTCAACACACACACACACACACACACACACACACACACACACACACACACACACACACAAGTATTTACATAAATAAACAGATGTAAAAAAAGAGCTAATAAAACTGATGTTGTATATACATATGACCACTTCAAAAAGTAATAGAAAAATGTGAAAAATACTCACCAACACAATCGTTTGCATCAGCTGAACCTTTATAGAGAGTTGTAGTATTAAATGGGCAGTCATTGCAGCCTAACTGGCCTGTATTTTCCTGGTATTGACCAAACGGACAAAATTCACACGTTTTTTTTATGGAGTCGGAATACATACCCAAACCACACACAACTAAAATGTAAAAAAAATGCAGAATTATTTAAGTATGAAGACATAGAGATTTTCAAAGTAATACAATTTCGAAATATAGAATCCGAATATTTTTTATGTATATATTTCTGCATTTGAAATTTATTGGCAAATAATTATTTAAAAAAAAAAATATGCTTTCTCTAAGAATGTAATATCGTTTATAGAACACATTGCCTGATCAAGAAAGAATAAACTTCTGAAATATAGCAAAAAATAAACTTACGCAGACATTATTTTAGTATATTTGGGTTTTACTGAATTTAATTTGTATATTTCTATTTATAATTTTGCACAACTTGGCAAGCTCATCAATGCATCAAAAAACTAATTTTTCAAAAGTTTCATGCCTCACAAACAGGATTCACTTATTAACATTATTCTGTTATTACTAGGGCTATGCAACAGCATAATCCTTTCATTGTTTTGAATCTCGGGTATATATCCGACACAGTTAAACACAGTTAATCAATCGAGAACCACATCGCTCTATATAAAAGCATATAAGATATCAACGAATACACACTCAAGAGTCAAAGCAATGAAAAGAATTTGCTGTTGTCCTAGTCCTAGTTATTACTAACCCATGTAGTCAAATTGCATATAACACACACACATATAGATTATATATATATATATATATATATATATATATATATATGCTTTGATATTGTACTTCTTCACTAGGAAGAAACACTCATTTTTATACTTACCCCCAAAAGCTTCAATTTATTTACTATACAAGAATACAATTGTTTTGGCCCCTTTACTGCTATTTTCATATATAAATTTAAGCATATATGTTTTTCCTATTTTTATATCAGTAGGGCATTCATCAGTGCTAAGAATATACATGAAAACAAACAAAAGGTCACATTAACCTAGAGATACTCCTACTCATTCACAATTTCTTTTTACAGTTTAGCATTATATGCTATGTACTGCCAACATAATCCAGAATCATCGCTACAAATGATCTATAACTCTTAGAGTATAATTATTTTATTAACTGTACTAACCTTAGATAATCATATTTCCGGTGTATTTTCTGTTTATATGGGCATAACATCATTTTCGGCAGTTAAGCTACACAGAGTCGTCTTAGTTTCATCATGCCCGAGGGGATCAATTGAGAAGCCCTCTATCTAGCTTAACTGCCATAAATATAATATATTTTCATACTTTACAATATATATATATATATATATATATATATATATATATATATATATATATATATGTATATATACACACACACACAAACGAACAATTTGGTAGATTCAGATAGAGCGTATGACAATAATATATGATGGTCGTTCCAAATGTAAGGCGTCCTATTTTTCAACTCAAAAACTAAAACTAAAATGTTGAAGAGCTACGAAGACCGGAGCAGTACCATTAAAACGAGCGACCTATTGTGTTCTAAAATGCATTTTTCTTCGTAGTCACCACTATTCTCAATGCACCAGCCTCTTTTGGTGCCTTGATCGTAAACGGCTGTAGTGCACTTTGTCACTCATACCTTTGTTGCCACTTTGAAATCAACAAACCCATCTCCTTACTGTGCTGAAATTAATTACTTCATATACATTCAACAGGTGCTGATCAATGTTGATCGTTTAAGTTATTTTCTGCATGGAGGATTCCAAGGACGCATCTATGCTTCTGATGCATGTCCATGACAGGAGCTGTTTGCTAAAAGTCTCACACCATCAATATTTGCAATAGAGAGATGAAACTTTCAGATCATGAATGCATAAGTTCAGTCATGATGACAATGCAATTTGAAATCTTATCTAATCCATTTGGGCGGAATAAAAAATAAGACGTTTCTGAGTTTTTGAGATGTGGATTGGTTATTCATATTATTTGGATTCTTCGGACTACTGTTCTCATCTTGAGTATCATTTTCACAACGTTTCAGTCGATGTAACCTCCGACCTTCGTCAGGTGTATCTTGTCAAACTCAAGAATGTGTCTGTTGAACTCGGGAATTTGGACGGAATTTCGAATGAAACCTTTTCTTTAATTAAAGGGGGTAGCATGTTCTCATTCCATCAGCCACGACTGGATAGAGGTCCTGAGTAATTTGCAAATGTATTTTTGGTCACCCACACTGAAAATTGAATCTTCAACCTTCAGGAGAAGGTCGCTTTTACAACTGATTTTTCCATGTACTCTAACCACTGCGCCATGTGAGATGTATTTAATGTGTTAATAAATGTTTATCACTCACACGCTCGCTCACTATCCAGGTAGAGTTGGCTTCAGGCTACTGCAACCTATGTGGCCCCATGTTGATTCATTTTTTTTTCCAAATCTTAATTTTCAGTTATCCAAATCTCTCCTCATACAAGGCACCCACGCAATTCATTTTGCATAAGGCCCCGCAATAATTAACCAAGCTCTAGTCCATCACCTTACAAATGCTAAACTTCTGACTGACCAACAATATGGATTTAGACAAGCCCGTTCAACAGCAGACATCCTAACTGTAATCTCAGAATGTATATACCAGTCACTGGACAAAACGGGGGAGGGTAGAATGGTAGCTCTAGATATATCTAAGGCTTTTGACAGGGTATGGCATGAAGGTCTTCTCAGGAAAATTAGATCATATGTTATCACTGGAAGAATACATGACATAATTAAATCCTTCTTAGATAAGAGAAAAATCCAGGTTGTCCTCGATGGTCGTACATCTAAACAATACAATATAAATGCGGGAGTGCCTCAGAGTTTTATTCTGGGACCTCTGTTATTCCTAATATTCATAAATGACATACCTGACAAAATTGCCTGTGAAATGGATATATATGCTGATGACATCACACTCTATAACAGGCACGACAGAAAAACAAATGAACACATATCTAAAGAAATGGCAGAAGTACTAGAGGATGACCTCCGATCTGTAGTGGAATAGGGACATAAATTGATGGTCACATTCAATGTTGCCAAGACTAAACTCATTTCCTTCAATAATTACAAGACACCTTCTTTACCACCAATAGCGATGGCCAATGGCTCTTTATCTGAAAGTACATCCTTTAAACTCCTCGGCCTAACGCTCTCAGGAAACATGAGTTGATACAATTACATTGAGAGTATCGCCAGGACCGCTGCGAAGAAGGTAGGTTCTCTCTACTGTGCTAGAAAGATACTAATGCCCGAAAGTATCCTATATCTTTATAGGGCCACCATTCGCCCATGTATGGAGTATTGCTGTCATATTTGGGCTGGTGCATCTGCCACTAGTCTCTCGCTCCTAGACAAGGTTCAAAAGAGAGTCGCCAATCTGATAGGTCCTGAACTGTCATCTAAACTTCAGCCCCTGTCCATTGACGAAATGTTGCATCCCTCTGCCTTTTCTACAAGTACTTTAATGGTGAATGCTCTTACGAACTGCAAGCACTTGTGCCCCCTCGACGTAAATACTCCCGACAAACCCGACAAGCAGCTAAATCCCACCCCTTCACAGTAGAGATCTCTAGATGTAAGAGAGCCTTCTACTCCAGTAGTTTCTTCCCCAGGATAGCTAGACTTTGGAATTCCCTGTCGGGTCCCTGCTTCCTTAACTATACTGACATGCAGAAGTTCAAGTGCAACATTAACCGACATCTTGCTGCCCAACTCCCTACACAGTACCTCTGATGCCTATGACCCTGATAGTAGCCCCCTACAACAAAGTGGCAATATGCTTTGTTTGGGGTGAAAATGTAATAAAAAAAAAAATTTTTTTAAACTAAGATCAACCCTGTAGCCACCTTTATCCTCTATGTTCTTTTTGATAAGAGGTTTGACGCTGTCTGGCTGTCCTCATGCCAAGTTTCCACTGATCCCTATTGTCAAGATTGACTGTGTCCATTTGCTACTTTATAATCTTACCTGATGATTTTATTCAATATCTTTTTAAGGCTTTCGTTTTGCTGTCTAGTCTTAGGTCTCTGCAAGTGCTGATATACGGCTTTTTTTTCTTTTCTTTATTTTTTTACATGGTAGTCACCACTTATCAAGGCCCGGAAGCCACTCCGGGATAAGGGTTATTGCGTGTACAGTAATCAATGGGATAATATCATAGTAATCGTTAGTAATGGAGTTTTGATGAAGTGTCTTACTTAAGGGGGACGTTTATCAGGAATTTGTTTATGTTGGACTTGAAGACATCCAAGTTGTAGTCAGGTGGGAAACAGACAAACGGAAGAGAGTTCCACAGGTGTGCACTTCTAAGAAAGACGCTTTGTTCATGGAATCTATGTTTTGATTTAGGCACAGATAAATAAACGCCTTGTTTCTTCGAAGATTCCTAAAACAGCAAATATGGTTTTCCCTTATTAGTGTATCAATTACTTGTTATAAGGTTCAGTTCTCATAAAAGAATGAGCAGTCTTAGCCATTGTGCCTCAATCAGTATCATTTGCCTGAAACAACGAAGAGTTGACTTATTCTGAGAGAAACATTCAAGCTGCTCAACAGTTACCTTGCCTGCTGTGACTTAGTGGGTACTCGATCTTGTTCAAGGGTCTCCCACTGGCTAGCGGAAGGAAAAGGCATCTTACTTCTCCTGATAGTGGAATTACTTCTACTCTGCCACCCTATATAGCGCCTTTTTTTTTTTTTACAATGGTCACCAATCTGAATAATATTACACCTACTATTAGCCCATATCTGCGAGAGACGGACAATTTCTCAAGTAAAATGAGTTATGCAATGTTATATTATTTAAAGTCAAACATTTTTTTTTCTTGTTTTCACATGACAAATTTTAACTTTTATGATAAGATCCATTTACTCACCACAAAAATCATGGACTAATCCAGATCCATCAGGACAGGATTTCTCAGACTTGATAAGAAGCGTTTCAAGTTGTGCATTTGACACTGTCTGCATGAAAGAAATGATGAATAATTATTCAAAATGGTTGAAACAATCACATATCGTTCTAGCTGCAAAAACCTTAAACTTGCATCGGCAGTCTTTTAATTTGATAAATGTGTTTCTTCATCTCATGATTCATCAGACTGGCTGAAATTAACAAAATTAGAAACCACAACCCCAGTGATTGAAGCGATAGTCTGCGTCAAAGCCAAGCCCCAGTAGTTGAAATGTATGGGTTTTAATAGATTTTATTTATTTGTTTACTGTATTTGCGATGAACAAACAAATTCGGCTATTTACATGGAAAAGCATTTAATCTAAATGCTAGATGGGGTAATTATTAGAAAATTATTACATCCACCTGCTATTATCCGGGTGCCTGTTTGCTTTTATTTCTATTTCGCTTTTGTTAACTTTGATCTTTGTTTTTTACGATTTTTTAAGAATGGAAATCGTTCCAGACAAGGCTTGAAACCACTTGATCTAGGAGCTAGCTCATTATTATTTTATTAATAGATTTTTGAAAGTTAAATTTAATTATTAAGGTATCTTTTAGTCATTAAATTATTAATTGAATTAAATTGTTATAAAACTATCACAAATTCTTCTTAAGGTAATTTTGTTTTAATGAGAATTAATAGAATATTTAATTTTATAAGATTACTAGAAAGCTGCTCGGCGTCGTAAAATACGCATAATATTATATTTTAATTCATACAGAAACTGAGACATGTGCATGCAAGTATTATGTTTTTTCTAAACAGTTCACTTCTTGTAAGTAAAAATAAAAAAAATACTCGAGCTGAGATTGAAACAAAACGTAATGACATTGAGTAATGTACGATAACCATTGGGCCAGCTTGACACGATCTTTAAAATGTGTTTTTAAACCTACTTATTCTGAACATAAAGAATCTATCATGTGAATGATTCACACATGCGCAGTTGTGAAGCAGTTGAAAAACAGATAAAATCCGACGATCCTCACGTACCAATTTTTCAATTTTGACTCCTTAGCAGCCCTTTTTGTCCAGATAAAAACCGATTAAAAAGTTTTCCACATGTCTGAATACCCTATATGCTAAATTTCAAGTCTTTAGATCAAAAATTCGTTGAGTATATAGGTTGAGAATTGTCCTCACATGTACACACATTCTCACTTTTAAAGACTTGATATAAATTGCTTTCTATCTTTTAATACATGAGGATTTGCTAAGAATTTTAAAACGAGAAATAACTTACATTTCAACAGTTTCAGTTCTTTCAAATTTCCAAAGATCACGAAATAATTCATTTTTTTGTAACCATTAACAACGTATTAAAATGGCTGACTTGTTTCCATGTAACAGAAATACACTAAGGTAGATTTAATTTCGTAATTAGATTATATTTTACGAAGAAGATTCTTTTAAATTCTTTTTGGTAATATAGAGGAATAGCCGACTCGAAATCGGTAGCAAACAGTATCAGATAAAAAAATTCACATTATACTTAAACATTTTAAAACAACATCATTTCAAATTCAAACATGTTAAAGGAACATTTTTCAAATTAAAACATTTTGAAGCAACATTTTACAAATTCAAACATTCTAAAACAACATTTTGTTTTCACATTCAAACATTTTAAAAGGTAAACATTTTAAAGCAACATTTTTCAAATTTATACATTTTAAAACATTTTCAGATTTAAACAGTTTAAAACAGCATTTTTTCAAATCAAACATTTTAAAGCAACATTTTTTCAAATGCAAACATGTTATAGCAACATTTTTACAAATGCAAACATTTAAAAAAAAACAATTTTTCAAATTAAAAGAGTTTAAAGCATCATTTTTTTTTCAAATTCAAACATTTTAAACCAACATTTTTTCACATTGAAACATAACTTCTTTCAATCATATACTCACCAAAAAATTCATTTCATTTTGCGAATAAAACAACTTTTTCACCACATCTTCAGAATCAAGAGTTTGAAGGTTGTAAGGACTCTTCAATTTTGATCTACAAATCAAACAAACAATGAAAAAATAAAAAAATAACTGTACTTATCCAGCATTGTATGAAATTCTTTTCATTTTTGATTCGCTTTTTTTTTTTTAACTTGAAATAATGTAAATACTTTTGGGTTGTTGCTTTTCAAGTCTTACATACAGTAAATTATGAAAACATATATGACTGAGGGAATAACGAAGAATCTGGTTGGCTAACTAGCAAACTTAACACCACGTGAGTATATAAAAACACTTGGTAACATCAATTTCATGCAATATCTTGACGAATCCTCTTGAGGATGAAATGCGGAAAGTATGTACTTTCATCTTACTACCTGGCTCTACTCATGAATTAAGCACTTTTGCAGTTAATATTAAAGATTGATACATAAAATATTATATCCTCTTGTAAAAGTTTATGTAGGTACATGAAATAATATTAAGAATATATATATATATATATAGTAATTCGTCAGAATCGTGATTTGTCAATTCTCGTGAAAATTCGTCAGGCATAAGCCTGGCGAATTCTCGCGAGAATGAAACGCGGAATATTCTGTGTAGCTTAATCGCCATATATATTTTCATAACTTACTATCTAGCTCCACCTATGTATCGAGCACTGTTTAAGTAAATACTGAAAATTTATGCATAAAATTATAACTTTGTATATTAATTTATGTGATTAAATAATATATATATATATATATATATATAGTCATCCACATACAGTACTGTTTCGCTGTTTCACAGCTCATCAGTGTGGCTAGACAGGCAACTACCTCAAGCCAGGATTGAAACCCGACCGTTTATACGGCAGTCAAGGCTTCTAACCATTACGCTATTGGCGGCTGCTTGAACGAGTAGTGAGTTTAACGATGTTTTGATATCGTCCGAAATACCTCCGCTCGATTTGTTTACACAAAGAGCGTCGCTTATATGCTAATGGTAATTCGTTTTTCACTTCTCAATATGCTCAACTCAAGGTGACGAGCACTATAGTCATCCACATACAGTACTGTTTCGCTGTTTCACAGCTCATCAGTGCGGCTAGACAGGCAACTACCTCAAGCCAGGATTGAAACCCGACCGTTTATATGGCAGTCAAGGCTTCTAACCATTACGCTATTGGCGGCTATACGAAGTTATAATTTTATGCGTAAATTTTCAGTATTTACTTTAACAGTGCTCGTCATCAGAAACAAATGTATACTCCTCTGAAAAAACAGTTGGAGAGTTTCTTTGATCTTTTTCCCTTAGAATAATATATATATATATATACATATATATATATATATATATATATATATATATATATATATATATATATATATATAACGTTTTTCCAGAGGAGTATACATTTGTTTCGGATGAGTTGTTTGATGATTTTCTGTTAATAAAAGAAACATGTGTAAGACGTACTATATTAACATACGAATAAAATATTATGAGTGTGAAATAAGTACATTTGTTGGTTTTGGAATAATAACTTATATATATTTAAGTTAACAGCTAGAAGTGCCAACTCAGCAAGCACACTGATAAAGACAAAACAAGATGGCTGATAATGTGATGAATGTTATTAGAGAAGAAGCGTATGTGAGGAAAAGGGGGTGAATGTCTCATATACTCTTTTTAAATATAGATAAAATAGAAAAACACACACACGTGAAGCTGTCTCATATATTCTTTTTAAATATAGATAAAATAGAAAAACACACACACGTGAAGCTGTTTCATATATTTTTAATATAGATAAAATAGAAAAACACACACACGTGAAGCTGTCTCATATATTTTTAAATATAGATAAAATAGAAAAACACACACACGTGAAGCTGTCTCATATGTTTTTAAATATAGATAAAATAGAAAAACACACACACGTGAAGCTGTCTGATGTATTCTTTTTAAATATAGATAAAATAGAAAAACACACACACGTGAAGCTGTCTCATATATTTTTAAATATAGATAAAATAGAAAAAACACACACACGTGAAGCTGTCTCATATATTCTTTTTAAATATAGATGAAATAGAAAAACACACACACGTGAAGCGGTTTCATATATTTTTAAATATAGATAAAATAGAAAAAACACACACACGTGAAGCTGTCTCATATATTCTTTTTAAATATAGATAAAATAGAAAAACACACACACGTGAAGCGGTTTCATATATTTTTAAATATAGATAAAATAGAAAAAACACACACACGTGAAGCTGTCTCATATATTCTTTTTAAATATAGATAAAATAGAAAAACACACACACGTGAAGCTGTCTCATGTATTCTTTTTAAATAAAGATAAAATAGAAAAACAAACACACGTGAAGCTGTTTCATATATTTTAAAATATAGATAAAATAGAAAAACTCACACACGTGAAGCTGTCTCATATATTTTTAAATATAGATAAAATAGAAAAACACACACGTGAAGCTGTCTCATATATTCTTTTAAAATATAGATAAAATAGAAAAACACACACGTGAAGCTGTTTCATATATTTTTAAATATAGATAAAATAGAAAAACACACACGTGAAGCTGTTTTATATATTTTTAATATAGATAAAATAGAAAAACACACACACGTGAAGCTGTCTCATATATTTTTAAATATAGATAAAATAGAAAAACACACACGTGAAGCTGTCTCATATATTTTTAAATATAGATAAAATAGAAAAACACACACACGTGAAGCTGTCTCATATATATTTTTAAATATAGATAAAATAGAAAAACACACACGTGAAGCTGTCTCATATACTCTTTTTAAATATAGATAAAATAGAAAAACACACACGTGAAGCTGTCTCATATATTCTTTTTAAATATAGATAAAATAGAAAAACACACACACACGTGAAGCTGTCTCATATATTTTTAAATATAGATAAAATAGAAAAAACACACACACGTGAAGCTGTCTCATATATTCTTTTTAAATATAGATAAAATAGAAAAACACACACACGTGTAGCGGTTTCATATATTTTTAAATATAGATAAAATAGAAAAACACACACGTGAAGCTGTTTCATATATTTTTAATATAAATAAAATAGAAAAACACACACACGTGAAGCTGTCTCATATATTTTAAAATATAGATAAAATAGAAAAACACACACGTGAAGCTGTCTCATATATTTTTTAATATAGATAAAATAGAAAAACACACACACGTGAAGCTGTCTCATATATATTTTTAAATATAGATAAAATAGAAAAACACACACGTGAAGCTGTCTCATATACTCTTTTTAAATATCGATAAAATAAAAAAACACACACACGTGAAGCTGTCTCATATATTCTTTTTAAATATAGATAAAATAGAAAAACACACACACGTGAAGCTGTCTCATATATTTTTAAATATAGATAAAATAGAAAAACACACACACGTGAAGCGGTTTCATATATTTTTAAATATAGATAAGATAGAAAAACACAAACACGTGAAGCTGTTTCATATATTTTTAAATATAGATAAAATAGAAAAACACACACACGTGAAGCTGTCTCATATATATTTTTAAATATAGATAAAATAGAAAAACACACACACGTGAAGCTGTCTCATATATATTTTTAAATATAGATAAAGTAGAAAAACATACACACGTGAAGCTGTCTCATATATTCTTTTTAAATATAGATAAAATAGAAAAACACACACACACGTGAAGCTGTCTCATATATTTTTAAATATAGATAAAATAGAAAAAACACACACACGTGAAGCTGTCTCATATATTCTTTTTAAATATAGATAAAATAGAAAAACACACACGTGAAGCGGTTTCATATATTTTTAAATATAGATAAGATAGAAAAACACACACACGTGAAGCTGTTTCATATATTTTTAATATAGATAAAATAGAAAAACACACACACGTGAAGCTGTCTCATATATTTTAAAATATAGATAAAATAGAAAAACACACACGTGAAGCTGTCTCATATATTTTTAAATATAGATAAAATAGAAAAACACACACACGTGAAGCTGTCTCATATATATTTTTAAATATAGATAAAATAGAAAAACACACACACGTGAAGCTGTCTCATATATATTTTTAAATATAGATAAAGTAGAAAAACATACACACGTGAAGCTGTCTCATATATTTTTAAATATAGATAAAATAGAAAAACACACACACACGTGAAGCTGTCTCATATATTTTTAAATATAGATAAAATAGAAAAAACACACACACGTGAAGCTGTCTCATATATTCTTTTTAAATATAGATAAAATAGAAAAACACACACGTGAAGCGGTTTCATATATTTTTAAATATAGATAAGATAGAAAAACACACACACGTGAAGCTGT
Source organism: Euprymna scolopes (assembly GCF_053919585.1). Taxonomy (NCBI): domain Eukaryota; kingdom Metazoa; phylum Mollusca; class Cephalopoda; order Sepiida; family Sepiolidae; genus Euprymna; species Euprymna scolopes. Next base: position 20,909,177 of record NC_136497.1, read on the forward strand.
TTCATATATTTTTAAATATAGATAAAATAGAAAAACACACACACGTGAAGCTGTCTCATATATATTTTTAAATATAGATAAAATAGAAAAACACACACACGTGAAGCTGTCTCATATATATTTTTAAATATAGATAAAGTAGAAAAACCCACACACGTTAAGCTGTCTCATATCCTTTTTTTTTATAAAATAGGAAAACAATTAATGAATAAAAATAATTTAGCGCAAAATATGCTGTTTTCTTTTTTGAAAAATGTGAAAAATGATTGCAATGGGAATTCAACTGCAAAGAAAGTATATTTCGATGGTGAGGATAGAGCTTGTTCAGAAGTTTTGTTACCATGGTGATACGATAGGAGCCCATAGGGGAATCAGATGCTTGTGTTATTTAAAGAGTTAAGAATAAATGGAGTACATTTAGGGAACTTCTGACTTTACTAACTAGCTCAGGATTGCCAGTGTCGATTAAGGCAAAAATCTATCGTTGAATGTGTACACAGAGTGATGATGTATGGAAATGAAACCTGGCCAGTGAGGTTTGAGGATGATATTATGACCACAGTGAAAGAATGGTGTTAGTAGATGTAGAACAGTTGAGGGAGCAAGGTCAGTATGCAAAAGAAGTCCAGATAAAACATGGAAATAAATGACAAAGGATTCATTTGAGAGAAAGATGGATGAATAAAGGCCTAGCAGAGATAGGTTATTTTGAAAGTCAGTTTCTAAAAACCATTCAAAAGAGTTCAGTATGTAAAACGGACTTTAAACCAATGCTGATGATGATGCTGATGGTGGTGGTAGTTGTGGTGGTGACAATGATGATGGAAAGAAAAGAAGAAAGAAAGGAAAACCCATGATACCTTGCTCCTTTGATGAACACGTTTCCATTTGCAAGTGGTCTTCCACTCTGGCAGACAATGTTGACATTAACATTTGAACAGATATCATTGATCTGATCATTACATAATCCCGGCCATTCTTTGCTGGTTGCCTGGATTTGTTGGATAACGTATTTTGCAAGTTGGGTGGAAAAACTGTCTTGGCATCGTGTGAGAAAATGGTATAAAAATGTAACGGAGATATCAGACGTGGCTGGACTTTTCACTGAAAAATAAAAATGAATAAAAAAAACAATTCAAATGTAAACTAAAAACATTGAATACAAACTATTTAACTTAAAAATTTAAACATCGATACTAATTAGAGTAAAAAAATCAATATTCAATGACAAATCATGATTTGGAGAAAATAATTGTTTATTGCAAAAAACATAAATCAAATATATTATTGGTGCTTGTTAAAATAGAGTCGACAGATCCATTTTTTAAATATGTCGTTTTAAGCAAAAAAACAATATTACATACTTTATTGTCATGCCGAAAATAGTAATATATCCAAAAATTACGAAAACTCATTGAGTAGATATTAATTTAAACTTAAAAGTAATTTTTACAGAAAATTGGGTAAAATTCTTTTTAGATGTAATAAAGTAGAAAGTAAGAGTTCACACACAGAAAACATAACTCAAAACGAATATTTTAGATTACTTGTTCATGGCGGCTGTTGTCTACATACATAATTATGTATGTGATTTATATAAGCAAAGTTTATCTATTTGTGAGTGTGACAATAAAATAAGTTTGTCTCACCGTGCAGATACTTATTTAATATCATTATGAGTGAGTAGAGATCAGGATGTCCTGTGGAAGAGATATGAGGAAAGAGATTGACTCTGAGTAGTTTAAAACACCTTTTATTTCCAGAATGCCATCTTACCGGAAGCCCCAGCTACCGGAAGTGTCTTCAACTGTCAACCCACAGTAAATGTCTTTCGTATATATATGTATATATATATACATATATAACATCCCCCCTCCCAAGGTCCTTTGCTATTGAAATGCAAGTTCACTTAACATATATAATCTTGCATCCATCTGGGTTGATGTATTGGTCGTCCTGACCTTGATCGAACTCCTAACTCTGGAGTTGCTGGGTTTGGTGCTCCTGCTCTTGGTTGATGAACTTGCTTGGGTAAACCAAATATTGTGTCAGGGTAAGGTTGTGCTGTTGGTACCTTTGAACGAGGTACTAGCAGTAGATCTTGGCGGTTTTGATGTATAGTTCTGCCATTACCCATCAGTACCAAGTATGACCTTGGTTGAGAGCAATGTTCAATCACTTTGCTTATCCTGGACCAAGTTTTCCCATCACGTACTCTGATGTGATCCTCCTATCTTTAGTGAAGGCAGCACATGCTTATTGCTGATATGTTGTTTTACCTTCTGCACGTTAGTTGAGGATTATCTGCAAAGATCATAACCATTATTTCTCATGCTTGGAAGAAGTGTTCTCAGTTGGCGCCGGTGAAGTAGAGTTATTTTTGCCAGGTGTTGTATGTAAGGTTAGTAGAGCAAGATATGGATCGTCTCCAGTCTGGAAACATTTGTGCAGTGTTTTCTTCACTGTTTGGATGGTTTTCTCGACTAGACCATTAGATTGTGGGTATTCTGGACTGCTAGTTACATGCAAAAAATCCCATTTTGTGGCAAATTCCTTGTATTGTTGAGACTTAAATTGGGGGCCCATTATCGGATATTACCTGTTTGGGTATATCATGGCTCGAGAAGATATGTTTTGTACAGGTTATTACTGTTGATGCAGTTGTATCAGTGAGATGGCTGAATACACAAAATTTTGAGTGGTAATCCACTACCATAAGGTAATCTTTCCCCTGCAGCCTGAAGAGGTCTGTACCAACCTTATGCCATGGTTGGTCAGGAATGTCATGCCATATTTCTGGCTCTGAACTTTGTCGATTGCTATAGCATTGACATGAATCGCAATTTTTTATCATGTCCTCTATTTCTTTGTTCATGTTTGGCCAAAAAAGAGACTGCCTAGCATTGGATTTGGTTTTCTCAATATCAAGATGTGTCTGATATAAAATCCTGCGCATTTCTGCTCACATATTGGTTGGGACAACAATTTGTTGACCTTTTAATAGTAGTCTTTCCTGGTATAATTATGAGCGAGTAGAGAACAGGATGTCCTGTGGAAGAGATATGAGGAAAGAGATTGACTCCGTGTAGTTTAAAACACCTTTTATTTCCAGAATGCCATCTTACCGGAAGTGTCCTTAACTGTCAACCTGCAGTAAATGTCTTTCATATATATATATATATATATATATATATATATATATATATATATATATATATATATATATATATATATATATATATATATATATAACAGCGGCAATATTTGTTGTCTATAATGATAAACTTTATTTTACTGAAAACACAATAGCAGTTGTTCTACTTGATAAATTTTCGTAATTTTTGGATATATTACTATTTTCGACATGATAATTAAGTACGTAATATTGTTTTTGCTTGAAACGACATATTTTAAAAAATCGATTTGTCGACTCTATCTTAACAAGCACTATATAATTATACTAAAAGTTTGAATTTGTTTGTCACCACCTCAAATTTTAACGTCATTTCTAGCAAACTTTTCAAACTTATCGACTACGGCTGGAACACTATATGTTTTTGGTTTAGGTTCTATTTAGCTGATGACACCCAAATCTTATTTTCTTTTAACTAATGAGTTACCATTTATCAGAGACACAGACATCGATAGTCTAATAGTTTGTCGGTTTCTTAACTGTTATCTTCTATAATATAAATCTCACCTGTCTTTTTAAATGTATGCATGTATGTATGTATGTATGTATGTATGTATGACATGTGTCAGGTCATGTCATATGCTACTGGTATCATGTAACCCAGTACTACCTGCCTCATGGTCGGGTCACCGGCGACTAAACTGGTTCCCCCACCAGACTTGTTTGGTGAGGAGGGCGGCTAGTCTCCCTGAAGGATTAAAAACAAGACCTTCCAAAGGGCGAATGAACTCTTTTTCTGGGTCAACGGCCAACTAGCACCGTGTATATTTGTGTGTGTGTATATGTGTATTGGGGTGGAGAGGGCTCCCGTAAGCCGTGGTGAAGGCAACCTTTCTAGGAGAAGGAAATCTCTGATTTAAAAAACCATAAAGCGGGAGACCAGTACCCGCATTAAGCTGGTCTGCAGTTTAATTTGTTGCTGGCTATCTTGCTCTTGCTTGTTGCTGGATCTCAACATTTTGAACCGAGAGAGAGACTTAGCTGTCGTACAAAGCTAAGACTTTGTAACATCATCTTTGTTTAGATACTCCCTCAGGCATTTGGGCTCATGGATTTTAAATGTCTGAGGGAGTGGCACTCGTCTGACAAGACGTTGCAATCATCATGACATAATCGCACTGACACACCGGTTCTCATCAGATCACCAAAGTTAAGCAACGTTGAACTTGGTTAGTGTTAAATGGGTAACCATTTGGGAATTCTAGGCGCTGTATGTGCTCTCTGCTTATCTTGGCATTTGTTTTCAGTCGTTCTGTACAAACACTTTACTTGCCACTAGTATTTAACAATGTTGACTCAGGAGAGATGTGGTTATTGTAGCCATCAGGGAAACAATCTTGCGGCAACATTCCACAAATGTGAAGTTCTTGGAAATAAACTCTGTTCATGGAAATTTTGGTTTAACGTTAGGCACAGAGAGGAAGAAAGAAAAGTTATTTGCAGTGGTGGTAGCTGGACGAGTTCTTGCTGTAAAAGTTTTACAAGGAGGAACCAAAAATTGAAGCTCAGTTGAGGACCTACTAGTATGTGTAGAGGCATATTGTCCGAAGCAATCTGTTTTGATGAGGCGACAGAACATTCATCATAGAAACTGGTTTGGATAAAATAGAAGTCGTGGACAGATGAATATTCTTGTGATGAAACTTATTAGACTGATGAGGATTACAGCGAAATAAATAAATAAATATATATATATATATATATATATATATATATATATATATACTAGTGGGGGTGGTCGGATTTGCCTGGTCGTAAAATATGCTTAAATATAATATTTTATTTTGTCCAGATTTTGTATATATTATTATAGAATCGTGATTTCAAAAGAAAAAAAGTATTTGGTGCCATTAGCTAGAATCGAAACCCAAAGCAAAACTCCAACATTCAAAGCTAGTAATGTTACCACTGTACCAACGTGACATGCATATGAACTGATTAAAAATAAACTAAGATTAATGTACAAAATGTATAACGCTTTTTTCAATTTTGACCCCTTAAAAACTATTTTAATCGGCTAAAGACCCATAAAAGAATGATACATAAAAATATCCAATCATTTGAGGCCCCTAGAGCCGTTCTACGACTTTTAGTTTCGGAAGAGATAGAGTTTGAAAATATGGAGACAGACAGACAGACATAGTGAGTTTTATAAATTAGATAAATAATGTAAAATGGCAAATAAAAGCTAAATGAGCGACTATAGTCAACAGCGATCTGAATGCTCCTTTTTATTAGCTGTTTCTCTGAGGTATATAAGATGGCGCTATTCCATTCCCAGGATTACTTTATTTGCTCCTGATCCTCCCTTTATAATGCTGAGTATTGAGCAAGGTGTTGGATAGTGATAGGCGACCCCGGGAAGGGAAACATTAGATTGGTTGCAAACATGCAAATAGATTCCATGTGTGGAATGTAGGACTATCCACGATTGTCTATTGAAATGTATAATTTAACCCAGAAGTATGTGAGAGAATATCGGTCAAAGAATTGAAACTATAGACAATATGAAATATTAAACATTTTAATGGAAAAAGAATGTTTATATAAATCGTCGCAAAGAGAAAGCAGGGCAGTCGGTCAGAGAGAAGCAAGCCCGACACATTTCTTCACAGCCAACATCCACACCCACCTCACGCGCCTTGAGAGATGTCAAAACACCAGTAATAACTTTAAATTTCAGGCTGACTGTCGGTGTAAAATAGAAACAGTGTATTTTCTTATAGATCCACTATGTTGTGTTTCACTCGCTGTCAGTGTGTATATATCGTGGACCAGTCACAAAAGTAGATTTAACAATTATATAGACTGAAAAGTGCATTTTGAACACCTGGTTGCAGCAAATCCATAACAAAAGAAGTATCACTTTTTTTGTTAAGTCTTTGGTATGACTCAAACAAGGATTGAACCCCTGTCTCCCAGCCCATTATCGAACACTGTTGTTGGTTGGTTGTTTTAGTTTTACGGCATATCAACCCTTTTCAGATTATTTAATGCCAAATCCAGTGGTTCTGAAGAAAAATTTTTTAATAGCATATATTTGTATTTTTCAAGTCGGTTTCTATTTAACTCATAGTTGTGACCCTAATAGGTACTACCACTCTGGGTCAGAGTGAACCTGGGAGCAATGGCATTTTAAGGGTGGCTCCATACTCCCCAAAGCCCTCAAGCTGGGGCCTCATCATCGGGTATAGTTTAAGGTCATATCCAGTCCATTATCGAACACTGTTACCATTATAACGAATAACATAAAGAATATAAGCGTACAAATTAAAATACATAAGAAGATTAAAAATAAAATTTTTAAGTCAGATATTTTTTATTGTTTTGATATTCCTCAATCTAAAAGAATAAAAAAATGAGAAAACAAAAACAGAAAAGAAATATGATATTTCTTTTACTCACATCCACAAGAAGGAACAAGGAATGGTTCAAACGGATTTTCGTAATTGAATTGTCCCAATTTGCCGCATGTAATCACTTTGGGCAGCTGTCGGCAAGGTACAGACTGAGGTCCACAGTTAACACCACATATTCCAGCTTCGTCGGTACAAAGTTCAACTTCTGCTTGTGATCTATATTGGCAGTCGTTTCGACCTTGAAGGGGAGATAACAAAGTAGAGAATAAAATGGTACTTGTACAGTTTAGTCAAGACATTAAAAAATGAAAATATCGAAAAAAGTTTAAATCGTATGTATCCGTTATAAAATGAAGTTCTCCGGAAAAAAAATTCACTTAATTTCATCAAGTAGTCTTTTTTTTTTACAGCAGAAAAACACGTTTTTATGAGAGCGCGTTGAAGGCGGCCATCTTGGATTAAAAAAAAAAATTGTTTGAATTTTAGAAATGACAAAGGGAGATAACTCCAGTTAAAACGCTGACACCCCTCCCCATCTCTAATACTAGCTTTTCTTCCTAAAAATCGAACATTTTGCTCGGTATCATAACAAATTTTTTTTTCGCTGTAAAAAAAAAAAAAAATAATAAAAAATAAAAACTACTTGATGAAATTAAGTGAAATTTTTTTTCAGAGAACTTCGTCCCATAACGGATACATACAATTTAAACTTTTTTTTCGATATTTTCATTTTTTAATGTCTTGACTAAACTGTACAAGTACCAATAAAATATATTTAAGTCATGAAAGATACAAATGGAAATAATAATCTTTTATTTGTAGGCAACCATGTAGATATATGTATATAAGTAAATAGTTAAATGAAATGGAAGTATATTTCAATAAATTCCTATTTACTCGACTATTAAAATCATTGTGAAGTGATGTCGATACTTCATAGAAATACAGTTAAGATCATTTAGAATCAACTCTTAAATTAAAATATTTTATTCATGAAAAATATAAATGTCAATAAAATTAAAGTCAATACTTCATAGAAATACACAAATAGAAATCATTTTCTGAAATCGATTTTCAATTATTGACATGTTACAAATGTTACAAGAAATACGCTCAAACTTTTATTTAAAGTTTTACCAAGTAAACCAATTAAAAAAAATATTTTCTTAATTTAAGAAATTATTTTTTATCAAATTATTTTTGGGTATTTTCAAATCTATACAGTTTATATTAAAATTAAAATATTTGTAAATTTAACTTTTTTTTTCCAATATAATTTCGCATAAAATGTGGGTTCAATATCATAGGAAAAAATGATATGATAATTTCTTTTACAAGGGAAAAATGTGAAAAATATATTGGAACAAAGCAAAAGACTTATTTTGTAAAATTTTTATGTATAAAATAGAGTAAGATTTTCTTTTGTACAATTGATCAGAATAGCTTAATAGTAAAAAAAAAAAAAAGAAGCTTGATCAGGAAATCTGTTTAGTTAATTGAAACTAAAAGTTGATTTCCTATCGAGTATGTAATCGTTTTTATTGTTTTAATTATTATAAAAGGAGCCGGAAATGATAATTCTCAGTTTAAAACCCACTTCCTGTCACTGTGCACTAATTTTATAACATACTGAAGAGAAGCGGCACTAAATGTAGGTTGAACCGTTTTCCTCTAAAGGAGGAAGTTTAATACTAAGTTTATAGCAGACATCTGCCAATTTAGACCCATTGTATATTATGTTTCAAGTATTTTCATTCATTTTGTGGTTACTGCTGACTTCCCCGACCTCGTTCTCGACCCTTCTATCGAGAGCCGTCGCAGGCCGCGGGGAGAATCTGCCTACATGAAAGAGTACCGAGCCACGCTAAAACAACTATCAAGGTCCAGCAACCTTGTGACTGCTACCCATAGGGAATTCCACAGGAATCTAGTGAAGGGGGCCGCCGCCGACCCGCTATGTGCACGTTTGGGTTGGCAGCAGAGTGAGATCCAGATCAGGTTCGAGTCATTTGAACAATTTGGAGTTCTCTCTGATCTGGCGAGTGGCCCAAAATGCACTTCCACTCAACAACATACAATGCAGTTCCGGGTTTTTGGAGTCGCCTGATTGTCCCCGTTGTGAGACAATGGCCGTAGAAATGACTGATCACGCTTTTTTTCGATTGCCATGAACTCCGCCGGTACTGGTCGTATGTCAGAGAGGTGACGGCTCGCATCGATCCTGGGCATCCTCGCCCAATTACTGTATCCAGTGTCATGGACAACGTGAGGCTGGATTGGGATCCTGGCCGTGGCGAGAATGATGATTTGGACGTCATGTCTGCAAGGTTGCCGGGGGGTGTTGTCTTTTTCTGATCAGGATCTGATCGCTTTCTTTAAACACCAACTACGGGTGAAGATCAGATGTGATGGAAGAAGGCTGCATCGTGCGGCATTTGACAGAAGATGGATACTTGTAGCAAGTCTGTGTGTATGAAGAGGAGCCAAATTTGAATACGTGTTCCCCGCCTAGGTGTGGAACATGCAATTCCGTAAAGTAAAATTAAACAAGTAGTCTCTCAGCTAGCAGTCTCCAAGATCCCCACCTCCTCCTACTTGTAATTTTTGTTTTCACCCCTTCCTCTAAATTTCACCCATGTTGGAGAGAAAGAAATACAAACTAACCCCCATCCTTACCCACAAAATTTTCTTTTCTCCATTCACCCCCATCTAGAGGGCATCCCCACTTAGAGACTGACCCACAGAAGCGAGATTCCTTTTACAAACCTAGTGGAACGGGCAGTCTATGAACTAGACGGGGTTGAGAGGGTCCTACTAATCACCTTTTGTTTTTTCTTCCCCCCGGCCCTTGACACAAATGAATTATTGTACCATTTTTATTGTTATCTTTTTTGTTTTTTACATGTCAATAAAAAAATGTTTTAAAAATTGGGAGTTAAGTAGGACGTTTCCCAGTAAGAAAGGGTGAATGCGGTATTATGGTGAAAGAAGATACTAGCTGGGAGAAACTTTTGATTTTGTTTAGTTCTGGAGTGACAAGGATGACCAATGACCCCCACAATCCCCCCCCCTTTTGAGTTGGCCATGTGCCTAAGTTTTTTGTTCATTGTTGATTTTCACTGTATTTTTAACATGAATAAAGGATTTAATATCTCAAAGTGTAGTATCTGTTCTTATTACATGCTGTACTTATGTTTGTAACTTTGTGATATAAAGTGGGGGACCACTTTTCTGTATTAATTTAATGTAAAATGATCACCCACTTTACAACCAGTCAGTCTCAAAGCCATTCAAGTCATTCTCCAGATCATCAAAGTTATTTTTGAAGGATTCCAGTTATTTTTTTAAGCATTCAAGTCATTCTTAAAGTCATTCAATTCATCATTAAGTTCATTAAAGTCATTCTAAGTCATTTAATTTTTATTTGTTTAAGTCATTTCAGCCCATTTGACGGTCATTTTAGTTTATCTTTAAGAATTTCATGTCAATCCTACATTCACGCATTCATTCATTACACGCGAGCACGCGACTAATGGCTGTCGCCCTTGTTATAAAAAAGATGTCTTGTCACTTATTTCATAAAAGCGTTTAATTACGTGTGAGTATAATAATAATATTAATAATAATAATAATAATAATAATAATAATAATAATAATAATAAAAGTATAATAATAATAGTAATAATAATTAATAATAATAAAAGTGAGTATAATAATAATAATTAATTATAATAAAAATTATAATAATAATAAGAGTATAATAATAATAATAATAATAATAATAAAAGTAAGTATAATAATAAAAGTAAGTATAATAATAAAAAGAAGTATATATAACCCTAATAAAGAGAAGTCAATTAGAATGAAAAATAAAATTTTAATTATTTTTAATTGAATTTTTAAAAATTTTGTATTGAAGAATATTTTTGTACTTTAATTTTTTTCGGTATCATTTCATATTTCTGAGAGGTTTTTCATATAGAAAATGTAATTTATAAATTTAAAAAGCATACAACCTACTCCAAAGTTTTCCCAATTATAATTCATGGATTGTATATGCATGGATAGATAAAATACTGACCTTTGACGTAGAGTTTTGATCGACAGATGTCATAGTTGCCTTGCTCATCCTTTAAGACATAAATTTTCGGATAGGCACCCCATGTGTAGACGCCATCTAAATAATGAGAGAAGCAGAACTTAGAATAACAACAAGTAATACTTATTTATTTAAAAACAAAAATAAAAGATTTGTTATTTTCAAATTGAAAAAATGAAGTACAAGGTGACTGAAAAGAAACAAAACCCACATTGCAGACTACATTTTGGTTTTCACACCCTAGCTCTTCTCACTACTGTAGACGAGAAGGAACTCATATGTCCATAGACAGGTCTGTATTCAACGTCCGAGCAAGAGAGATTTGGAAATGTCGGATCTGGTAAGTCATAGGCAGGCCAAAAGAATGGCTTTTCTGGGCCGCTCTTTGACAGAGGATGTTCCTTATGTCCTTGCAGTTAAGAGAGCCTTTCTTAACCCAAAATTTTAGTCGAATCTCATCATAGACCAAGAGAAGAATAAAAGTTCTACATCGAATGCTGAACCGCACTTACAGCACTGCTGGGGACCAGGGCGTTTTTACAGAACTTTTAATAAAACTTAATTTCAATGATATTTTCCTTTTTATTTTTAAGAGTATACAAGTTGATATTATGCGTGAAAAGTTGGAACAATAGCCTTTGCCAATGTACCTTGGTGTAATCTTTCTCTTCTTAAAAGTTCTTTTATTTTCTTCCCCTCTGACCGTTCCAGCTACTTCTCAAAGAAACCTGGAGTGGTACTCCCTACTAGATTCTAAAATAATCTCACACCTGAAAATATCCTGCACCTCTACAAAGCCACTATTCACTCAAAAAAAAGTTACCAACCTAATATTGGAAATTTGTCAATGTAAGTCATGTTTTTAATACTGTGAAGACTACAACAGTTATCTCCCTTCTGCAATGTGAAGAGTTGCTTCTCCTTGTCTGAGTTTGGTTGACCTGCAATTTAAGCTGTTGAGTAACTTGGAGTAATTTCCCCTTTATTTCTTTATATAAATGAGTATTTACGTGTAATCAGTCTCTTTGTTCTCATCATGTAAATAAAAGTAGACGTGTCTATCTTCTTCGTATCTATGTGTGTAAAACTTAAAACATGTTAGGTGTTAATTGATTTATATTTCTGTCAACTGTCGATATGACTTCCAATATAAATTTTATTTAAAAAAAAACGTTTTTTTTTAAATTTAATTCATACTTAACTGTCAAAGGTTATTGATTAACTACATAATTACCTTACATCTAATAGGTCCTGCACTAGCAACCAAACTCTCACCTCTGTCCCACCGTCGAAATGTTGCATCTCTGTGTTTGTTTTATGAGTATTTTAATGGAATGTGCTCTGACAAAATCAAAGCACATGCATCCCCTAACTAACCTGACACTCAGCAAAATATCACCCTTACACTATAGAGATCACTAGATGCCAGAAAACCTTCTACTTTAAATAGATCCTTTTAGTAAATTGCTAGACTTTGGAATTTCTTCTTGGGCTTCTGTTTCCATGACTGTACTGACATTCAGAAGTTCAAATTTAATGTGAACAGACATCTTGCCACTCAACATAGTATCCCTGTAAATTTAATCCCAAATAGTAGCCCCTTACGTCAAAGCGGCAAAATTAAAACAGAAAGAACAAAAGAATACTTAGAATTATTCATAACTGTAAAAATAATCTCGGCAAATTTCGACAATCTTCGAGAATTAGATGACGTTATCTCCCCTGGCGTCCCCCACTCCTTTTTTATAGCTAGAATCGCCAACATAGCTCCACTGCGATCACTGTTAATAAAATTTTATTTTCCTCTGTAAAAAAATACAAAAAAAAACTAATTGATCAAATTAAGCAATTTTTGTTTTTATGATAACTTCATTCCATATGGAGCGCATAAATTATAAAGATTTTTTCTTTATCTTCGATTTTTCATGTCCTTACTAAGCGCCAAATTTTATGTTTTATTTTGTGTCATTCTATATAATTCCAATATAAAAGACCATATCTACCATCATGAAGGCTGTTGGTAATGACTCCATTTCCAGTTGGTGCCGTAAGTGGAATACCTTCGGCGATCCATTTATCATTGATGAAGAAAACATCTTTTGGTTGACAATTCTCAAACTTTGGTTTTGTTTTATCTGAAAAAAAAATTATCTTCATATTTATAAAACAAACATTTGTAAATATTTCTATAAGCTTATTTTATCTTATTATGTTTTTTTTATAAATTTTACTATTATTTATCATATCATTTACATTATATTTTATTTTATCATAATTTTATTATTATTTTATTATTTATTTATTTTATTATTTATGATTACTATTTATTTTATAATTGATTTATTTTATTATTTATTTATTATTTATTTGTCATTATTTATTTAATAATAATTATTATTATTTATTTTATTATTTATTTATTTTATTATTCATTTTTGATTACTATTTATTTCATAATTGATTTATTTTATTATTTATTTATTATTTACTTATTATTATTTATTTAATAATAATTATTATTATTTATTTTATTTATTTATTATTTATTTGTCATTATTTATTTAATAATAATTATTATTTATTTTATTATTTATTTATTTTATCATTATTCATTTTATTAATAATTCTTTGTTATTATTTTATTATTAATTTATTATTAGTATTCATTTATTATTTGTTTTCATTGTTATTTATTTTGTTACTTTTATTATTATTGTTAGTTTATTATTATTTATTTTATTATTAATTTTTTAATAATATTTATTTATAATTGATTTATTTTATTATTGTTTATTATTGTTTATTTCACTGTTTATTTATAATTTATTTATCGTTATTTTGTTAATAATTATTATTATTTATTTTATTATTTATTTTATTTTTAATTTTTGAATGCTATTTATTTTATAATTTTAAAATATATTTCTATTATTCTTTATTTCATCATTTATTTATTAATTCATCATTATTTATTTAATACCAATAATTATTATTTATTTTAATTATTTATTTATTTTATGAGGCAAAATAAATTTTATCTTCATATTTATAAAGCAAACATTAGCAAATATTTTTATAAGTTTTTTATTTTATTATGTTTATTATAAATGTTACTATTATTTATTATATCATTTACTTATTATTATAATTTATTTTATTATTTATTTATTTTATTGCTATTTATTTTATAATTTTATTATTATTTATTTTATTATTTATTTATTTTATTACTATTTATTTTATAATTTTATTATTATTATCATTATTATTATAATTATTATTTCAAAATCTGTGTGTAAATAAATAGTTTCTTACTTTTTTCTCATCTTTTTATTAATAACATTATCAGACAAAATAAATTTTATTTTCATATTTATAAAACAAACATTTGCAAATATTTTTATGTTTTTTTTATTTTATTATTATAATAAATTTTATTAATTTTTGAATAATATTTATTTTATAATTGATTTATTTATTAAATATTAACATTCTTTATTTTATAATTTATTTAATATTTGCTTATTATTCTTTATTTAATTATTATCTTTTTTATGATTACATATTTTATTATTTATTTAATTTATAATGATTTATTTTATTAATAATTCGTTGTTATTATCTATTATTAATTTATTATTAGTATTAAGTGTAGTATTTGTTTTCGCTGTTATTTATTTTGTTGCTATTATTTTTATTATTATTATTATCATTATTATTATGTTTATTATTATTATTATTTTCATTATTATTATTATGTATATTATTATTATTTTCATTATTATTATTATGTTTATTATTATTATTATTATTTTTATTATTATGTTTATTATTATTATTTTTATTATTATGTTTATTATTATTATTTTTATTATTATGTTTATTATTATTTTCATTATTATTATTATTATGTTTATTATTATTATTATTATTATGTTTATTATTATGTTTATTGTTATTATTTTCATTATTATTATTATTATTATTATTATTATTATATTTCAGAATTAGTGTGTAAATAAATAGTTTCTTACCTTTTCTAATCCTTTTATTAATAAAATTATAAGGCAAAATTATGTGTTTTTTCTTTTCAATTGAAATGATTTTATTTTATTTATTTACTACGAATCAAATATTTAGTGAAAATAAAAGGAAATGCTTTAAATCCTATTAAAAATAATAATTTATTAAAAAACAGTTTCAAATAAGAAGCAAAAAAGTAAATTAAAATATAAATGTAAAATCATGTCCAAGCAATATGGGTTAAATACAAATGAATGAATTACCTGGTCTAAATATACAGTTAGGCGCATACACTCCCATTTCACAAATTGGTTTCATTGAATGGCTCGGGTACCTTCTTTCTATCCCTTTGTTCAGTTGGTAATCACCCCAACTCTGAATATACCCATGTGGCGGATCGAACAAATCTTGCTTTCCCATAATCAGGCTATCACGAGGGACAATTTGATTCCAAAGGTAAAGTTGACTGATGTAGCCGGAGAAATTGGTACCCAGTTTGATGACTATACTGTAAATTAAAAACAAGGAGATAGCAATTATTAGAATAATATGAAAATAACTGTACATGCTATAATTACGTTGACACACCAGTTCTTGCCAAATCACTGAAATTAAGCAGCAATAAGTCTGGCCAATACCAGATGGGTGACCATTTGAATACTAAGCGCTGTATGTGCTCTCCACTTATCTCAGCTTACATATTTGCAACTAGAATTTTAAAAAGTGCCGACTCAAAAAAGGTGTGGTTGGAGATTGTATAACTGTTGCCACAAAAATTTAATGTGTAGGCACCCTTTAGTGGGTATCCATAGTTTGTCAAGACTGAACAGCACCTTAAAATGGCAAATATTGAATGAAAACCTTTTCAGTGTGGCTAGAAAAACAGGTGGCTCAAACCTGGATCGCATTTTGACCGTCAAGCTGATATTTGGCACTTCTAACCCTTACGTTTTGTCAGGCACGTGCTGAATGTAAGGAATCAAAAACGAAATATCGCATGACTAAAACTGCCGGTGATGTCAGGGATAAAATTACTGTCATAGGCACCGAAACTGTGTTAATGCACCTGATTTGTATTATATATATATATATATATATATATATATATATATATATATAGGTATTTCGGACGATGTCAAAACATCGTTTATTCACGACTCGCACATCAGCCACTGATTAGCACAATAGTTAGGAGCCTTGACTGTCGTACAGTCGGTCAGGTTTCAATCCTGGCTTGAGGTAGTTGCCTGTCTAGCCGCACTGATGAGCTGTGAAACAGCGAAACAGTACTGTATATGGATGACTATATATATATATATATATATATATATATATGATTGGTTTTTTTTTGGAAAAAGAATTCCAGCAGAGTGCTCAATTAAAAGGAAAATCCAAATTTTAAGAGCGTACTTATATTTTGTGTACAGAAAGTTGTTAGTTGAGACAGGTCATTGGTACCGTCGGTTTCAAGCCCGATAATAAGGCCCGTTTAAGGTATCCTTATCAAGCTCTCTTCAGCCAATATTCGTCGAATATTGGCTGAAGAGAGCTTGATAAGGATACCTTAAACGGGCCTTATTATCGGGCTTGAAACCGACGGTACCAATGACCTGTCTCAACTAACAACTTTCTGTACACAAAATATATATATATATATATATATATATATATATGAATTAAAATTAAATCATATAGTATAACTGAACGAATACTAAATATAATTGGATCCTTCTTAGACAATAGGACCATCCAGATTGCCATTAATAGATGTTCATTCACGCAGCATAACATTAATGCAGGAGTGTCTCAGGGGTCGATCCTTGAACCACTCATTCTTGATATTTATTAACGACCTCCAGGATAATATTGTGTCTGATATGGGTATATTTGCTGATGATACCAAGCTCTATAACATGCATGAGGAAAGAACGGATGTACACAAATCTAAGACAATAGCTGAATCATTAGAAAATGACCTCCAGACCATAGTGGAATGAGGACGTAAATGGATGGTAACATTTAATGCTAGTAAGACTAAACTGTTCTCCTTTAACAATTACAAGAAGCCTCTCCAATCACCAATATCCATGACAAATAACACCCTATCTGAGAAATGTTCTTTCAAACTTCTCGGTTAACATTCACATGAAATATGAATTAAAACAAATACAGTGAGGACATTGTGAAAGCTGCTGCAAGGAAGCTGGGCTCCCTCTATTGTGCTAGAAAACTAACACCTGAGAGTATCCTGTACCTCTACAAGGCCACCATTCGCCCTTGCATGGAGTTTTGCTGCCATATCTGGATTGGTGCATCTACCACTAGTCTCTCCTTCTTGGATAGGGCCCAAAAAAGGGTCTCCAATCTAATAGGTTCCAATTTGTCGACTCCAACCTCTGTTGCAATGTTGCATTCCTGTGCCTGTTTTACAAGTATTTTAATGGAATCTACTCTGATTGACTTATTGCACTTGTGTCCCCTTCATGTACATATCTCCGACAAACCTGTTTAGCAACAAGATCACACCCCTTCACTGTTGAAGTCTCTAAATGCCGAAAGGCTTTCTACTCTAATAGCTTCTTCCCTTGAACAGCTAGACTTTGAAATTCCCTTCCTGCTACCTGCTTCCCTGACTGTACTGATATGCAGAAGTTTCAATGTAATGTAAACCAACATCTTGTTAATCTTTCCTAGGCAAGTAGCAATATGCCTTGTTAGGAGTAAGTTTGAGTAAAAAAAAGGACCCAGCTTTATAAATCTGTGACAGCAATTAATTACAATCAGACAATTTCGAGTCTCATAATATGAAATACATTTATATACAAACTAGCGGGGTACCCGGCGTTGCTTGGTTGCTTGGAGGTGTGTGTGTAGGGAGGGGAGATAGAGTAAAAAATAAACGAAGTAATAACCCTGTTTAAATATAAAAAAAACGATGTTAAACTTCTTCAAGAAATCGACAAAACCCAAAAAAAAAAAAAAAAAAAAAACAGCGAACAAACGTAAAACTTCTTTAAAAAAATCTGAAAAACAAAAAGTATAAATCAGGGAAAAAAACAAACACAGCGAAAAACAATAAAAAAAATTGGCCTAAATAACCCTTCGATTTGGTTAAGTCCATTGTGCTTCCATTCCAATTTTTTTTAAGCAACTACGAAGTAAAGAAAACCCAAACCAGTGTTCTTTCATAACTGTCCCTTGTGGACGATCCCACAATGGTGTTAAGTGGTGGCGGGGAAGGAGGAATTTATTAGAGAGAAAAGATTTTACCACTTCCATCGATTTCAACTGATTTTGGCAGTGAACTCTCAGTAGAAACAATATAGGAATCTACGATTATCGAGGTAATAGACCTATAACACACTTCAGATATTGTGCTGCAGTTTGTGCATATTACATTTGCATGAAATGTCTTGATTTTTAATCCTATTAAGGTCAAAATCAGAGGTGAAAAATGAGTTAATTTTATATATATAGGGATAACATAAAATGTAATGGCTAATTATTGGGGTGGCACCCCTACAGATTCTGAAAATGGACTATTCCTGACATCACTTCCGGTGACCAGGTTTTGCTTTTCAGCAGTCTGAACTCAAGACTCAGAAAAAGACAGTCATAACTTTATGTTGTCCTTCAGCT
Organism: Euprymna scolopes; assembly: GCF_053919585.1. Lineage (NCBI taxonomy): Eukaryota > Metazoa > Mollusca > Cephalopoda > Sepiida > Sepiolidae > Euprymna > Euprymna scolopes. The sequence goes on from NC_136497.1 coordinate 20,927,490, forward strand.
GAGCCGAGTTCCCACTCAACTAACATTGTTTCTATATTTTCTGTTAATATATTATTCATTTCACTGTTTCTAAGTCTTCTCGTTATTCTTTCCAACATTTACACCATCACACTAATTTAATAAAAATAGACTTATATTCTTTCTAAATCTTTTTGAGTAACTTTAAAAAAAAAAAAATGCCAAACAAGTTTTCCTGATAAATAAAAAGTCAATACATAAAAAAGAGAGTATTGAATAGATTGTGTTTTTTATGTTGGTTTTCATATAAAACCAGCATAAAAACACAATCTATTCAATACTCTCTTTTTTTTGTTTTACAAAAATCGTAATTACAATGTGTTAATGATAGAAAATGTGATAAATTATTGACATAAGATGCATCTGTAGTTTAAGTCTTAAGAGACACAGCCGTTAAAAACAAGTTTGTAGTTTCATGCATAGTGAACACACAAACACAATGCACAACACTTTCAGTTTAAGACACATTCGGTTATCACCTCTTATTTCAAGCAATAGCATGTTTCAGCCCATAGTTGGTGATATCAACTTCCTCTTCCATCTCTTTTTCTCTTTGTTTTTTCCTAGTGGCATGCAACACTAATGGGTGTGCCTCGCATTTTCCGAGTTAGATTACACATGCAAACCGACTCGGTAATGAAAGAATTACTGAGACCAATATAGCTTTACAGAGGTAACCTAAACTTTGTAAAAAATCATGAACAAATGAATGGTACAATCAGTGAATTAACTTTGTAATCACATTAAACAAAATATGTTAGTCTCAGTCAATTCATAATCGCAGAGATCAACAAACGCACACATACACACACGGCCTTATACATTTTCCACCAAAAAGTACTGTCTGTATAAAAGGTGTATGAATGTTTTTTACTTGTTTTAAATAAAGTCTACGGTTGTAATAAATTACCTCGGTATCTATTTTCATTAATTTATGTTAATTGTGAATGAAAAAGACATTTTCTATTTTTTTTACAACATAGACCAATTTATGACAAAAAAATGAATGACAAAACTGTTTTGTTAGTATTTTTATTAAGCTATTCTGATTAATTAAATAAGGGAAAGTCTCACTTTACTTTACTTATATGAAGATTATAGCTAATATAATAAAATAGAGATGATTCGTTTGTAAAAACTGTAATTAAATGTCTTTAAAATTAGTACAAACCTCTGACTTTGTGCAGCATGTAGTGTCTAGTAGCAGACAAAAAAAGAAGAAAATAAAAACAATGGCTACTGCTTCTAATGCTAGCGATCTCATGAAGTGATGAGATTTTTCATTATCTCAGATGCAAATGAGATGCTGCCAGTTTTTCAGAGACTGTCGAATTTGGGGTAGCGAGTTTTGGCGGCAGTGTGCCGAATATCATCCCAGAAATTGTTAATTGAAAATACAGAAAAGTTAACAATTCATTTTGGGGAAGTTTAGAATAGTTAACAAATCAATTGTTTAACCACAAAACTTTCTGAGCAATTAAAAAAAATTCTCTTACCTGACTTGACTTTTTGGAATGATGTTAATTGCTTTGTTAATTTCTGTAATTCCATCCACAAACATTTTTAGATTCCCTGTTGAATCCCATGACAGACAGACATGGTGCCACATGGCTGATTTACCAGTTTTTAGACTTGGAAACTTTTCGCTTACAGACCTGTGGTTACTCCATAAGATGACATGGTCCTCGTGGATAGCAATCATTCTAACGAGTTGATCATTCCTGCTCAAAAGAAAACATTAATAAATAAAAATTTAATGCATTAAAAACAAAAAAGATTACTGAATAATTTTACTTGACAAAATAAAGTTTATTTAATTTGGTATGCTAGTCATATATCATATAACATTTTAAGAACTGATAGATTATATCTATCTATTAAAGTGAGAAAGTATGTGTAAGAGGACACTTCTCAACCTATATACTCATGTTTTGATCTACAGACTTGAAATTTGGTATATAGTGTATTCACACATGTGGAAAACTTTTTAATCGGTTTCATCTGAAAAAAGGGCTGCTAAAAGGTCAAAATTGAAAAATTGATATGTGGGGTTATCAGATTTTTATGTGTTTATCAACTGTTTCATGAATGCTCATGCGTGCATGGTTCACATGACAGATTCCTTATGTTAAGGATAAGTAGGTTTGAAAACACTTTTTAAAGATCGTGTCAAGCTGGCCTACTGTCTTTAGGTTTTGATTTCGATCACGGCTCGAGTATTTTTTTTTTAATTACAAGAAGTGAACTGTTTAGAAAAGACATAATACTCAATTTTTGTATTAATTAAAATATAATATGCATATTTTATGACTGGGCAACGCTAGGCGGCCTGCTAGTTTGTAATAAAATAGCACAAAACAATTGAGGTAATTTTTTATTGTTGTACTCATGAATTTAAAGCACTTGTATGCCTTCAGCATAAATACTCCCAACTAACAAGCAGCGAAATCCCACCCCTTCACTATAGGTGTAGATGGTGGAAAGCCTTCCATGCAAATAGTTTCTTCCTTCGAACAGCTATACTTTGGAATTCCCTTCCAGGCCCATGCTTTCCCAACTGTACTGACATGCAGAAGTTCAAGTATAATGTGAACAGACATCTTGCGGCTCAATTCCCTACATAGTATCCTTGTAAATTTGGTCTCAACTTATGTACTATGCCTGGTCTGGGATGAAATAAACAGTAAAAAAAAAAACCCATTTTAATAAAGGTTCTGAGTAAAAGATTATTTTAGAAACATTTTCTCTTCTATGGACATTCCATACAAGTTGGAGCAAAGAATTGTTCAAGTATTAAAAAAAAAGAATAAAAATACCAATAAATTTTTTTACCTGTCAACATAAAACATTGCAAAGATAACGGCATTCATCTGGTTGGGGTGGAATAACAATGTATAAAATGACAAAGTCAATTCTGATCTTTGCAATGGCAGAGTGTGCTGGAGAGTTGCTCCATTTCGACTGATGTCATTATCAAAGAATAAATCAAAATCTGGAGAAATATCTGAAAGATAAAACATAATTGTTTTTGTAGTTTAAAAATTAAAAAATATATATTTGCTCTAAGAATTGTACATGTTAAACTGCAGCATGATGCCCCCCCCCCACCCGTAAAAAAGGTGTCACCCGTGAAAACGTCAATATAACATTTAATAATTGAGTAATTTTTTAAAAAAGACAACAAAGATTTTTATTTTTTTTGTTTAAAAAATATTTTTTTTAATAGAAATCATTTCAGACAAGATGTGAAGCCGCTTGATGTAAGGAGCTAACAAGAACGAAAATTGATTATTTCAAAGACACAAGATGCCTATTGAACTTAGTCTTGAAAAAATCAAGGTTCTAGTTAGGAGGAAAACAGTGAGCAGGAAGAGAGTTCCACAACCTTGACGTCCTTGGAAAGAAGCTACTTGAGTAAGAAGTTGTATTGCACTGAGGTATCGAAACAATAAATTGGTGAAGATCACTAGATCAATGAATCAAACGAGCTGGAACAAAGAAAGCAGGGAATAGATCAATAAATTCTGGAAGAATACCATGCCATAATAGTATTTATTTATATAAAAAAAAAACATTGAGACTAGCAACATCACGTCTGTGAAAGAGAGGTGGTAGTGAGGAAGAAAAAGTAGGGTAGGCCAATCAAATTGCATAAACGTTTCTGCACCTTATCAAGAACCCTTAAATGGGACAGAGAATCATCAGGCCAAATATGACAACCATACTCCATACAATGTGGTCTGGTAAAGGGAGTAACCTCAGGTGTGAGAAAGTGTTTCGAGTGATAGAGAGAACCGATTTTACAAAGAAGTAGAAAGAGCAATAGATCTAAAACTCGAAGAATAATTTAATGCAAGAATTTTGTATGTCAAGCTACAGGGTAATCTCCCTCCTCCCTTCCAAAATGTGCCACTTATGAAAAATGTCCATAAAACATTTAATAAAGTAGTTGAAAAACAAATCATTTTTTCTTACAATTAATCAGAAGAGACTTTTCCAGGGCAGTATTGTAATGTTATATCGAATAAAGTAGTTGAAAAACAAATCATTTTTTTCTAATTAATCAGAAGTGACTTTTCCAGGGCACTTTTATAGTGTTAAAACTTTGTTACATTAAATAAAGGGTATTTTTGTAATATTATTTTCTTACATTAAATAAAGTAGTTGAAAAACAAATAATTTTTCTTACAATTAATTAAAAATGACTTTTCCCGGGTATTTTGATAATTAATCAGAAGTGACTTTTCCAGGGCATTCATCGTCAAGCCTAAATATGAACTTCTTTTTTATTATTAATTTTTTTGTAATATTAAATGTTTCGTGTTGGTTTTAGCATTCCAAATTCTCGTATGAATTGATCTCTTGGCAAAATAGAGTTATCTCCCTCAAACCAGTGACAAATTATCCAAAAGCGCCACATATTTAATAATTGTGTAATTGTTTTAAAATTTCCGGTTTATGAAGAAGACTCATAGCAAGAACGATTAACTTTAAATCATTTCCAAAATGACTTGGACAGTTTAAGAGTAGACAAATTTAATAGTGACTATGCAAGCTCTGTTTAAAGGAAAAGTCAATATCAAAACAGTGTGAAAATTTTGTGATAATTAAATGGATGCTCATAGTTTTATCACAAGGAAAATATTTGTAGATTTATTCTTTAACCATAAACATCTTTGTACAAGTGGTTTTACAAATTCAAAGCCCATGTAACAATCTTAAACTTGAATGCTTAGGACAACAGAGCCACTCCTTCAATACCAAGAGAGAAGTGTGGCAGAGCTATTGACAATTTTGCATGTCATATCCCGGTGTGCTTATAACTGAACAGTAATAAAACATATACATCATAGTCACATTAACAGGCTTGTTCTTACTAGATCACCAAAGTTAAGCAACGATGAATCTGACCAGTATCAGATGGATGACCAGTTGGGAATGCTAGGCACTGTATGTACCGTGCCAGATGTAGAAATTCTTAGGTTGGTATCTGATGGTGCGTTTAATCCACTGAGAGAGATGCACCCTCAGTTTTTGTTAAGACATGCATCTAAGAGAAGGAAAACTTTGATGCAAAACCTGAGGTCTACTGTCTGCTTTGTCTTGTAACAACCATTCCACAAGTGTGGTTGGTTCTACATAAAGCCTTTACCACTCATCATCTTAGTTGTTGTGGCGAACCTCATACATCGAAATTGATGGGAGTATCACGCAATAAAACAATATATATAAGGGTTAAAAGAAAAAATCCAACACAAACTTAGTTCAATCTCATAAATTTATTTCAAACCAGTGCAGTTAAAAAAAACTTTTAAATCAGCTACAGATTTTCCAAGAACCGTGGCTTGTGGAATTCTCTATTTGCTGACGTTTTCTTTTCACCTATAACCTTGGTCTTTTCAAAACTCAGGTCAATAAGCATCTCCTATCTTTGCGATAATCATCTTTCATTCTTGTGAGCTCCTTATATCAAGTGGTTTCACACCTTGTATGGAGCGATTTCCATAAAAAAAAACTAGTCTGCTGAGCTCAACAGTCAAATTAGTGGTCATGATTGAAAATCTGAAACTTACAATGTTTATTAAAATATTCTCAAAGTCAATAAAAAATATAACAAAAATTACCTTTACAGATTCCATTCGCATAAGTTTTTCCTTCATTGCATTTGCAAGTGGCCGTCTTTAGATCACTGGAACGAACGCAGATGCTGTCTTGGGGACATACAAACCCTTTACATACATCAAAATCTTCTGAACAATCTTTACCCATATATCCTGGGGAGAAAAAACAAAGGTAAATGGATATTTTCATCTTCAGTTTCGTAATAAATCTACAATTATTCATCTTTTATTTTTGACATTATTCCTTCCTTCATTTTTGTTTGATTCTTATATGATTTATGAACCAAAACAATCATGAAGTAATTTTGAACCATAGCATCATTCCGATTATTGCATTGAATTTTATCTGAATGATACAACTTTCTGATTGACTCATTTCTATTGTTGGAATTCGTTTCTCCAGGTTTATATTAATCCACGTCAATATTTACCGTCGGGTTGTGAATTCAGAGTCAATGTTTAAGGAATCAGAGGTTTTGGAAAGAGTCAAAGTTGGAATCAGAATCGTAAGAATGCTAAAAATTGCAAAGTTAGTGTCCGAGTCGAAACATCTTTTTTATCTACAAAGAATAACTATAGACGATCTAAATATTGAAAAAGATTAAAATAAGGAGTTGAGTCGGGTATTTTCGAATTCTACGAGTAGAAGTCACACTCAGAATTTTTGGAATTCTAGGATCCCTTTTACTACTACCACCTCTAAACTTGCATTAATTTATAAAAATTTGAATTTTTATAGTGATAGTCTCCATAACCTGTATCTTTCTCCAGTCTGATCACTTTAAATCAGCAGTTCAAATGGCAGTATGGGCACATAATATAAAATAAACATTTAAATAAATGTTGTGAAGTGTAAAGTTGAACACGTTAGAGGTTTATCAAGCTTCTTGAGTTTTTCTGCTAGAATTATATACATATACTATAATATAGATTCAAGAATAATATACATATACTGTAATATAGATGCAAGAATTATATACATATACTATGATATAGATTCTAGAATCATATACTTTTACTATAATATAGATGCTATAATTATAAACATTTACTATAATATAGATTCTAGAATTATATACATATGCTATAATATAGATGCTAGAATTATATACACATACTATAATATAGATGCTAGAAGTATATACATTTACTATAATATAGATTCTAGAATTACATAAATATGCTATAACATAGATGCTAGAATTATATACATATGCTATAAAATAGATGCTAGAATTATATACATATGCTATAATATAGATTCTAGAATTATATACATATGCTATAATATAAATGCTAGAATTATATACATATGCTATAATATAGATGCTAGAATTATATACATTTGCTATAATAAAGATGCTAGAATTATATACATATGCTATAATATAGATGCTAGAATTATATACATATGCTATAATATAGATGCTAGAATTGTATACATATATTATAATATAGATGCTAGAATTATATACATATATTATAATATAGATGCTAGAATTATATATATATGCTATAATATAGATGCTAGCATTTTATACATATGCTATAATATAGATGCTAGAATTATATACATATGCTATAATATAGATGCTAGAATTATATACATATGCTATAATATAGATGCTAGAATTATATACATATATTATAATATAGATGCTAGAATTATATACATATGCTATAATATAGATGCTAGAATTATATACATATACTATAATATAGATGCTAGAATTATATACATATGCTATAATATAGATGCTAGAATTATATACATATATTATAATATAGATGCTAGAATTATATACATATATTATAATATAGATGCTACAATTTTATACATATGCTATAATATAGATGCTAGAATTATATACATATGCTATAATATAGATGCTAGAATTATATACATATGCTATAATATAGATGCTAGAATTATATACATATATTATAATATAGATGCTAGAATTATATACATATGCTATAATATAGATGCTAGAATTATATACATATGCTATAATATAGATGCTAGAATTATATACATATGCTATAATATAGATGCTAGAATTATATACATATGCTATAATATAGATGCTAGAATTATATACATATGCTATAATATAGATGCTAGAATTATATACATATGCTATAATATAGATGCTAGAATTATATACATATGCTATAATATATATGCTAGAATTATATGCATATACTATAATAGATATGCAGTATTCTCATTAGATATGAGTGCCTTAATACGTGTGTTTGGTGATTTTAATATCAACTATTATAACTCGCTTGCATACTTGAACAAAACAGACACAGCTGATGTCAACATGCATAGTTTGTGTATTAGGAATTTCGTTTTACAAACTGTCACTTTCCTAATACACCTTCCTGATCATGATGATCAGCAAGCCTCATTTCCTGATCTATTCTTGACTACTCAGCTTGATGCTGGTGGCCACGAATATTCATAGCTCACCTGGGAATGTTGATCATCTTTTGATAATGGTTGATATCACCCTAAACTAAGTCGAGCAGTTGTTACTTAAAATGACAAAGTACTACAAAAATGATGATTAAGAATCCATCAGAATGAAAACATTTATTTACTTTTGTTTTATTATTTTTTCATTTTTATCAATTTATTAGCGTCTATGCATGACTGTGTTTTCATCCACAATATGATTTTAAACTATAATAATATTCAACATTAAATTTAAAAGTTTGTTTTTTTTACCTTTTTTTTTCACGATTTTTCCTTAAATGAAACATAATTTTTAAAGTAGTGTAAAAGTCATAATTTTATTTTAAATTTGATTTTAATTACACATTTGCACTAACCTAACTAGATTTTTTTTGGTGGGGGTGGGGTCATGTATATTGTTTCACATAAATTTTAAACATTATTTATGTAATCTCCAAGCTAAGATAAAATTATATTTAATAAAAACAAAAAAAAAAAACAAAAAAAACTGGAAAGTAAATTCTATGGTCGGCAGGATAAAGATTAATTTCATCTTTTGAGGGCTAAACAAAAAAGCAAAAATTGTTTTCCAATTTTACCTTTTTGACACTGACATTCATAATCGCTTCCTTTGCTGATACAAGTCCCACCATTTTTGCAAAGACCTTTTTGCTCAAAGCAAATGTTTCGAGATAACTGACACGATTTTCCATAATAATCTGAAAATAAGCAAATAATTTCGTTAACAAAAAATGAAAAAATTCCAAATCATTTCACTGTTGCATCATCGTTTTTATAATCAAAGTCAACCTCGAAAATTATAAAAGCCAAATAACATGAGTTATTGAGATAAATGCTAAAGTCACAAATTAAGAGAATGCACGTGGTGTTCATCTGTGGCTCTTATTAACTGTCTTAATACACGTCTGAATGATAGACTACCCATCACAAGAAATGTTGTGTGGTTTGTCCGGGCAACACCAAGTTAGCTAAACAATTATTATTGTGATCATTATTGATATTTGTGAATAGAAAGAGAAAGAATGTTATCAAAGCAGAAATAAATATTTAAAGATAAAATTATTTATTTACGTTAAAATAGTTCCCAGAAATGTTAACTTGGTGAAACATGTGACGAAGATGGATCATCCGATTTGTGTCTTTAATGTAACAAGATAGTTTGAAAATATTATGTAATCAGTTAAAAGAGTTAAAGTTTCATGCTAACGAGTCAGAGAGAATGGACAGAGAAGTCTACGTAAGCATTTCAGTAGACACACCAGAAAAATGTAGAGATACAGCAAGCCGACTTTAAGAAAAGGGATCATCCATGAAAATGAATAAAGGCTATATAAAAATATAACTTATTGTTATGGGTGTTCTTTGGAAGAAAGTGTCTTTGACTACAGGACTTCATGACAAAAAAAAAAAAAAAAAAAACGCCGGGAAAAAGAACAATACAAAAAGATATGTTTTTGAACTGTGTAATTGAATATGTATATACAATAGTTTCCTAAAGTATGAACATTGCACTTTATTTAGATGACCATTTTATATACACACAAGTATATAACACACACATTTTAGACCATCTATACAGCTCATACGTTTATTAAACACTAGATGTATGTACAAGTAAAGAGAAACATCATAACCATTAAACGATACACAAGCCCACACACATACAAAACACACATATATACAGACTCCAGCTATGCAAAAGAAATAGAGACACGTCTCCTTATTATCTGTCACATAACACCATTGAGTAGTTCTAATAAAGGGAGACAACTTATACACACACTCCTTGGCCTTCAGGCCAAGATCAAAGTGTAGTATCTGTTCCGGCAGATACTGCAAGCTATGACTAGCTAAGACTAGCAAAGACCAGATGTGGGGGCAACCCCACATGCCTGACCTTTAGCCGGCTCCCATTTCCCGCCTCTCGGGAGCTGGTCCCCTTTTTCCCTTCCCCCTCCCTTCACTCCTCACATTAAAAATTGGCCTTGTGCCTAATTTGCTCGGTGGGGGAGCAAATAAATACCATCTGTTCCGGCAGATGCTGCACTTAAGATAATTTGTACCAGTCAATGGAGGGGAAACCCTCTATACTGGGACAATTATTATTTTTGGTAACCAGAGTGCCCCCTTTTTGCCTACTTTTAGGGGAGCTGGTTTTTACCTCACATTAAAAACGGCCTTGTGCCTAATTTGCTCAGTGGGGGAGCAAATAAATACCATCTGTTCCGGCAGATACTGCAAGCAAAGACCATATGTGTGGGCAACCTCACATATAAGACCTTGGTCAATGTAGGGGCAACCCTTCATACCAATTGTCATTATCCAACTCCCCTACTCCCCGGGGAGTTGGTCCCCATTTCCCCTTCACTCCTCACATTAAAAATCGGCCTTGTGCCTAATTTGCTCAGTGGGGGAGCAAATAAATACCATCTGTTCCGGCAGATACTGCAAGCTATGACTAGCTATGACTAGCTATGACTAGCAAAGACCAGATGTGGGGGCAACCCCACATGCCTGACCTTTAACCAGCTCCCATTTCCCACCTCTCAGGAGCTGGTCCCCTTTTTCCCTTCCCCCTCCCTTCACTCCTCACATTAAAAATGGCCTTGTGCCTAATTTGCTCGGTGGGGGAGCAAATAAATACCATCAAAGTGTAGTATCTGTTCTTCAGATGCTGCATTTCAATTTCTTGTTCTCTGTCAGTGGAGGAGAAATCCTTCACGACTGAGACAATTTTTATTTTTGTTCCTTTTCTCCACGTTAAAAAACGACCCTGGTGTCTAACTCTGCCCCGTGGGGAGGCATTGTAAATAGGAACATTACAACCTTCTTAATATCTAATACATCTAACATACAAAATTAAGTCAGCCAGATTTTCGAAATTATACCTAAGTAGCATTACATGCGACACATCAATATTTGATTTTGTTAAATATTGGTGCATCATGTTAAAAACACAAACACACTTTCATTCAATTTAATTTCTTTGCCAATACACTCTATTCTCCTCGAAATCGAACTATGTGTGATGATAAAAAGGAAACATTCATTGAATTAGGAAGCAATACTAACAGATAATGAACTACTAAGATGTAATTTTGCAAAGTAGTATGCAAATTAGTATGATTACATTCATCGTATGGACATGCTCAGTATATTAGAGAGATGAATTTCTTGTATTTTGTCAATGAATTTGGCTTTTAAATCTCGTTGTTTGTGTGATAAACGGCCAAACTTTATAAATGGAGATTAATTTACTTGAATTTTGTAACACTACATCATATCCTACATGACTTCAAGCCACTTTGCAGCGACTACAGTGAGTCAGTTTGACACTTGGTCAAAAAGTTCCTTTTTGAAGATAACTGAAAGGTACATTTCTCAGCAATGATTTGGAGTAACTATTGCCCAAATCTCAACAAGGAAAGAATTTAAAAACAAAAGTTTGTTGCCATTTTGTTAGCGAAAATTAAGTTTTTCTAAATTAACACAAGATTTTCAGTTTTCACAAAATATTTACCCCCCTTAATTAGAACTCTCCAGCTTCTTTTTTTGCAAAACTCAATTTTCTGCTAATTGTCTTTAAAAACTATTTTTATTAACAATTATTTTCCCATCTTATCGTAATTTTTGGATATGTTCATGTGACTGTGACATGATAATTCAGTAAATACCATTGGTTTCACTTGGAATTCAGTTTTTCAATTTTCAAATTTCGATGCAATAATGAAAGAACCTATTCTTTATGATTGTCTCCCTTTAAATTATTCAATGTCCTCATTTCTATCCAATCATAAATGAAAGAAGTCAGTTTTGCATTAATGCAACAAATCTATAGTTTACCATTTGAACACGAACAAGAAGCCTGGAACTTATTTACACTGCACGTTCCTTGATGCATACAAATATTAAAAAGAATGGAACAAAGGTCAGGAACATGGACACATGTTTGCCCATAAGTGCCAGGAGCACATCTGTAAAAGAAAAAATGGTTTAGATTTTGAAAATCAAAAAATTTCATTTTGTAAATATATGTCAGTATAGAAAGTTTCAGAAAAACATCAAAACAAAATATAAACACACACACACATATGATTATATGAACTCACACACACACGCATGATTATATGAACTCACACACACACACACACACACACACACACACACACACACACACACACAGACAAATTTCCTTTCATATGATAGCTAGATAGATGGGCACACACACGCATACATATATATATATATGTATATATAAAGTTATGAAGAACATCTACAGAAATCATGCTACACAAAGGCCTACTTTTATTTATTTTATGACTGCCTGTACAGATCTAGGAGGTCCAACCTCCCGGGCCTGGCCTTCTCACACTTTGATAAAGAGTTTGTTTATTGCCAGTAACTTTGGCATTTCAAATCATACTTTCCCAACCTTATGTCACATTTTTATTATATGATGAAGATAGGAGATAAACATCTGAATTTGCTAAGAGCTAAGATTAAACAGTAAATGGAGGTCAATACTAACTTGCAGAAGAAGTTGTTATGGACGCTTTGGCATACTCCTTTATTTTTACAAGGATTTTTCACACAAAAGTCAACATTTTCCTCGCACAATTCCCCAATCCATCCGTCTGTGCATTTGCAAGTAAAACCATTCACCTTATCAATGCACATGGCCCCGTGCATGCAAGGTTCATGTGCACAGTCATCTATATCATTCTGAAAAAAAAAAAATACAAAAAAAACAAAAAAAAAACAAAGAAATTTAATTTCACAATTTAATTAAAATGATTACATGCAGGACATCAGTGTTTTCATTTTGTTCTAGTTTTATGCATTGATGCTTTAGTACTTTAGTTAATACTAGCCTGGGTGCCCGGCATTGCCCGGCATTGCCCGGGTGTTTGGAAATGTGTGTTGAGCAAAAAAAAAAAAAAAAAAAAAAAGAAAGTAGTAGTAGGCAGACAGGCTCGAACCCATACCGCGAAAGAGGAAAAGAATGTAAAAAAAACAAAAAAAAGACTTTACGTCTTTGCTGTTGAGCCCATCGTCAAACTGGAAGTGATGAATGTTTAAATAAGGGCTAGTCTTTCGAAAATATCGGCGAAAAAAGCGATTTCTCCCTGTAGAAAAGTGTCCAGTTGAGGGTGAAGGGATTAATGTTTTTAGCCAATTTTTCGATATTTGTCGTTCAAATGGTCGAGTTTCAAAACGATACTAATCTCGTGAAAATCCATCACCTTCGTTGAAAGTTTTAGGCAGATGTACATACATACATACATACATACATACATACATTTTAAACAAACAGGTGAGATTTATATTATAGATATAGATTAATATTAGACTCTCCACTTGTGTTGGGATGATTAATTGCAATCAGAATTGGGAATCGGAAAAATCAGAACTTTTGGTAAGATTGGAATCAGGATTGGAAAGGAAAAAATTTGTGCTTATTTTTGGATGCCAAAATGATTCTTTTAATTGTCTTTTTGATTTGATTTTGTTTAAAGCAAAATTTTCCATTGCTGGTAATATTGATAAAATAATAAATATTGATTTTAAACTACCAGTAAAACTAGAATTTATAGATCATCCCGCACAAGTGTATTTTTACATTTGAAAAAATGTTAGCACAGTTAACATGTGTTTTTACAGTAATCGGGAAAAATAACAACTAAAATATTTGAATATTTATAAAGAATTGGAATCAGAAATTGTAATTGTATCAGAATCGGAAATTTAATATGGAATCGGTAGTTGTGTTAGAATTGGGAAAAATGATTATGTAGAAGTTTAATTAAAAATAAAACCAGTTTTACCGTATTTTGCCAATCTTCCATTGATAAGAGTGGCAATCTCGTAAAACAACAAGGGGAGATAAGTCAGTTTGTCATTTAACCAAGTAATAATCAGTGATGGATTAACAAAATACTAAAACTAAATTTTATTTTTAATGAAAATTCTACTCAATAATTTTTCCTAATTTTTGGTAAGGATACTTATTTCTACATGATATGTAAGTACATCAAACATTTTTTACATAGAATGCGATTTTCATTTGTGTCCAATATTAGATAAGCAGCATTTTCTTTTCACCACTATTCCCAATATTTCAAAGACTACCTTTTTATGCTGAGTGATGCATTATGGTCATGAAGAAATATTATCGAACAAATAAATTTGTGGAAAAATAAAATTACCAAATGAACTTCACGTTTCAAAATTAGTAATTCTATTTTTTCACAAATTTATCTGTGAAAAGAAAAACTAAATAAAAAAAAACAAAAAAAAACTTGATGATCATAAATGCATCACTCAGAATAAAATGGCCATATTGAAATATTTTGGAAAACAGAATAGAAATAAGTATCAACAAGAAAGAAGTATGTTCAATATTCTCCATTAATTAATGTTTTGTAATTAAACATACATTTTTCTTGAAAAACATTCAATTAAATGAATTTATACAAAAATAAGATAATTTGAAAGTGTGCCATACGGCATTGTTTTTGTTTTTTTAATTTTTTTTTTTTTCAGTATTCCCATAAAGTTAACATTAGCCAAAAGTCAAATAATATGAGTTATAAAATTTTCTCTGTGGTGTCCATCGTCATCATCATCATCATCATTTTAACATCCGTTTTACATGTTTGCATGTGTTGAACAGCTGGTAGAAATTGACTTCTAACCTATCTCTAACCAGGTCTTCATTTATCCTTTGTCCTTACAAACTCATGTCTCTTACTAAAAACCATTAAAATTATAGCAATTACGAGTTACTTCCCTTGGACTAATCTCATTTTCATTATTCAGTCGATTTTTTAGTAAAAGGGTTATTTTGATGAACATTTTCTTACATAAAATACCCGTAACATTTTCCAGGCGATAAAACTGAAATCAATTGTGGGCCTTTTTCACCATTGGGGTTCTAGTTTTTCTATTTCATGTATAAAAAAGTATCCTGTTTTGTCAAAAAACGAAAGTAGTAATATATCAGGTCATGACAAAAAACTTTTGCTGATTTAAAATTCCTTTTTGAAAATGAAAACTTGTGGTTTTGAAAATATTTATTCATAGCAATAATGACCTTTGGTCTCAATAATTTGATTTCATCTGTCAACGAACTTATGAAATTTTTCAGGTTTTGACATAAAACATTAATCTAACTCATATTTAATCTCCTCTCATGATGGTAACCTAAGGCCACATAAATTGTTTTGTAATCTCCGAAATGAATGATAATCCGAAAGAGATAGGTCAGGTGACTAGATGAGGCAAGATTTCCCAACTAAATTCTCTTAGGAGATCTTTGGTCAATAGTGCTGTGTGAAGACGAGCATTATCATGATGGAAGATGACTACACCTTCCTGTTGAAAAGATCTAGCTAATTTGCATATTCTTTTAAACATTCATTTAGTTTTTCGGTTTTCTCATGGGATGATCAAAAAGGTTATAGTAAACACAAACCTCTTTCTATATATATTTATGTATATGTATATAAATTCGTTAAAAAAATTTTGCCTGCCAAACTCCTCTGTCAGTTTTTGGTCTACAGACATGGAACTTAATATACAGAGTATTCGAACACATGCAAAACTTTATATTTGGGTTTTAGCCGGGGAAAATCGGTGCAAAAGTGTGAAAATTAAAGAAATCGATTTTGCCAGGTGAAGGTCGAATTATGAATACGCATGCGTAACGTAATAGCTATTGGTTCATGTTTTAATTTTTAGCCTTGCAGCAAACATGTCTTCATAATTCAGGCATTAATATCAAAGGAAAAAGTAAATCGTAAACTAAACGTTTTGGCTTCAATTCTCGGTGGTGGCGTATGAGTCATTTTTTTTTAACTTTTAAAATCATCACTTTATATTTGGTCCAATAATAAATAGGAAATCTGCATTAATCAAAATATCATATTATTTAAGTGTATTTTATGACCAAGTTATGCCGGCCTGCCTGCCAGTATATATATATATATATATATATATATATATATATATATATATATAGCCAGTAGAGTTTAGTTTCCTAGAAGTACATCCAATGAAACAACATGTGTCTAACAAAATAGTGCTCAATGTTCTCAAAGTTCTATAAATTTTGCTATTGTACTATCTTTTAATGCTCAGTTCAGGAGGCAGGTAGTGTAGTAGCTATTATGTTATCACGTGACCATCCTCCCAGGCATTAACATCTCCTATTTTGAGTAAAGGAGGATAGTGTAGTATCTCTTCTGTGATAATGGTATTATCCTTCCAGGCATTGCCACCTCCTTTGGAGAAAGAGTAGTGTTGTACCTATTCTGTTGTCATGAAACGGTCCTCCCTGCATTACCTCTTCCTTGGGGGAAAATGTGTATCAACAAGAAATTATCAATCGGCTTTCATCAACAAACTCAAGATTTACATTATATTTACTAACAAACAAATACCGCTTCACGTCAAATATTTTTTATTGGTAAATAAAGTAAATATAAATGAATTTGGGGACTACTGATTTTTGCAACATGGCAAATAGTTAGGGGCTTACTTCACCTTTGTCACGGGTTGGCCTGGTATTGCAGTACCTCTAGGATTACCACCAACAGACTTTATCTACTCTGGACTTGCCAGCAACATGATTTACTGATATAGCGAGTAGAGGAGTGGTAGATGGCTAAATAATTAGACAATTCTCTACTCGAACATACTTGTCTGTTTGTTTGTTTGTTTGTCCTCCCCTTCCTTTCTTTTGCTAATCCGGTCTTTCCACATTGCTCTCGGCTTTTCAAACTTCCACATATGCCTTTACCAGCAATGCTTCAAGCAAACTACCATTTACTTTTATAAACAAATTTACATCTACAGTGTTATAGATTTTTTGTTGGGTGTTTGGGCAAATGGAAAGTATATAAAAGTCGACTTACCTCACAGAACTGGCCAGAGAATCCTGTTTTACAAGTGCACTTAAACCCATCAATTTCATCCGTGCAGTTTCGCGTATTGTTTTCGTGACAACGTTTGGCATTTTCACTGGTGAATTCACATTCATTAATGTTCACGTCACATAATTTTCCTAAAAAAGAATTCAAATCAAAGAATATTTTTAAAAGACGACCATCAAACACTAACATTGCATAACTGATGCAGTTGCTTAGTTACCGGATTGAATTTGTTTCTAAATTTTTGAGATCAGGATTGACTATTCATATTATGTGAATTATTCAGACTATTATTCTCATCTTGAGTGTCATTTTCACAACGTTTTGATCGATGAAACCTTCAACCTTTTTTAGGTGCATCTTGTCGAACTCTGGAATCTTTCTATCAAACTCGGTAATCTGTATGGAATATTAAATGGGACCCTTTATTTAATCCATAGGCGTAGCCTTCTCTGTTCTATCAGCCATGACTGGATAGAAGTCCTAAGTAATTCACAGTTGCAAGAACCGTGGTGTGATTGATAAAGTACTTGGTAAAATCCAGTTGTAAGTTTCACTCATCTGGAAATTGAAGGTTCAATCCTCAGTGCAAGCGACATTCAAAATACAGTCACAAATTATTTAGGACGTATACCCATTCTTGCCTGACGGAATGAAAGCATACTACTCTCATGTATAATATAAAGGATTTCATTCAAAATTCCATAAAGATTCCAGAGTTTGACAGAAAGATTCCCAAATTTGCCAGAAAGGTTCCAAAGTTCGACAAGAAGATTCCATAGTTTGACAAGGTGCACCTGAAGAAGGTCGGAGGCTACATCAACTGAAACGTTATGAAACGAGGATGAGAACAGTAGTCAGACTGATCCAAATAATACTGATTCATTTTATTTTCTATTGATAAATAATGAAATGTAATCTTCCGTTTTATCATAAGTGTGTTTTCGTTGGTTATTCCTAATGTACTGAGTTATAGATCATGTGACGACATTGTAGTCACCGATTGGCTGATTTGTACATTTTCGCCACAAATATTAAATGTGCAACTCAGAAGTTCACTTCCTCCTTTTCCCTTTTTGATCTGGTCGCCCTCATGATAACATCTGCTCACCACCAGACTAAAACTGTTTTAACATTTTTATTAGAAAACATGCAGCTAGTCACCTCGCTATCCAGACCAGTACTGTTGAGGTGTTTTTTGAGACCAGATCTCTTAAATGTTTAGTAAGTCCGTCTTTCGTTGTATCCACATATTTCCTTTAACTAGAATATTATGTACTTGAGTTATCGTCCTTGAACTTGTTTATATTTTTTCAGAAAATTGTTTTTCAGTGTTTTGTGTGCATTATGAAACTTGTTATAACTCTTTTTTTCAATTTTCTTATCATGTTGTTCTAGCTGGGGGTGGAGCATCCAACCGGATGCCAGACATGCATCAACTATGTCATAATTCTAACCGAGACATGTTTTTAATATTCTAACTGTCCTTTTAAGTGCAATTGTTTAAATCTGTTTTGCGCTTGGTTCACTGGGTATACATGCCAGGTAGTTTTTGAAATTCTTTTTTCATAAGTCTGGTTGTTCTTATAATTATTGGAATGATAGAGATTTTCCTAAGATTTCATTTTCTTTTCATGTTGTACATAAGATCTTGATCTTTCGTTATTTTTTTTTTCTCAGCTCTGTTTAACTCAGCATCACTGGCGATACTAACTTCTACTAAGGTTGCTTCTAAAACATGATATAAGTAAAAGTGAGTTTTTTTTTTATTAAATTATATTTTCACCTCAAACAAGGCAAATTGCCACTTTGGTGTAGGGGGCTACTATCAGGGGCAGCAACTACTGGGGCACTATGTTGGGATTTGGGCAGCAAGATGTCGGTTCACGTTACACTTGAACTTCTGCATGTCAGTACAGTTAGGGAAGCAGGAACCTGGAATGGAATTCCAGAGTCTAGCGGTTCTGGGGAAGAAACTACTGGAGTAGAAAAATCTTTTACATCTAGGGATCTCTACTGTGTGGGGGTGGGATTTAGCTGCCTGTTGAGTTTGTCGAGGGTGTCTACGTCGTGGGGGCACAAGTGTCTGCAGTTCGTCAGAGCATTCACCATTAAGATACTTGTAGAACAGGCAGAGGGATGCAACGTTTCGTTGATGGGACAGAGGCTGAAGCCTAGATGACAGTTTAGGGCCTATCAGATTGGCAACTCTCTTTTGAACCTTGTCTAGGAGTGAGAGACTAGTAGCAGATGCACCAGCCCAAATGTGACAACAATACTCCATACATGGGCGAAGGGTTGCCTTATAGAGGTACAGGATACTTTCAGGTGTCGGTAGTTTTCTAGCACGGTAGAGAGAGCTTACCTTTTTCGCAGTGGACCTGGCAATGTTTTCAATATAATTGTTCCAACTCAAGTTGTTGGGTTGGTTGGTTGGTTGTTTTTGTTTTACGGCATATCAACCCTTTTTGGGCTATTCAATGCCGAATCCAAAGATTTTGAAGAAAAATTTTTTTAATAGAATATATTTGTTGTTTTCACGTTGGTTTCTATTTAACCCATAGTTGGGACCCTAACAGGTACTACCACTCCGGGTCAGAGTGGACCTGGGAGCAATGGCAATTAAAGGGTAGCTCCACACTCCCCAAAGCCTGCAAGCTGGGGCCTCACCACTGGATATAGTTTAAGGTCATATCCAGGACCTCAAGTTGTTGGGGGATTAATGCCAAAATCCTGATGAAACTCATTACACTCGAAATAATTTATGTGATTGAAATAATTTATGTGATTGAAATAATTTATTGGATTGAAATAATTTATGTGATTGAAACAGTACTGAACAGAAAAAAGTATGCTGTCGTTTTTTATGACGACATGAGTTTACTAGTTATTTAAATCATGTTCACAATGACTAAACTTCACTTGCTTTCCAAATATTACATATTTGTATTTAAAAGAAAGCATATTGGAAATTATACTAATGGAGTCACCTTTTATGTGCCCTGTGATTGGCTGAAAAATAACCAATCGCAATCTACTATTTAACAGATCTGCTCATAATAAAATAACAAAGATTTGGTTTCTTTTTATTTCCCTGTTCTGTACAGAACACTCATAGAAACTACCCGCTCCAACAGCTACCTTTCAGCATGTATTATTGTCGATTGTGGCATGGCCAAACCTTATTTCTCTTATTCGACCCATATTTCTATTATTTCTACCCTATACATACTAAAAACTACATGAAACAATAAAAACTATTACAAAGACGAAATTTATAAGCTAAGTCCACAAAATATCACCCTTTTTTCAAGAAACTCTTTTAAAAATTTTGTTATGACTAAATCAGTGTTATGTTTATAAATTTTTGAGATGAGGATTGATAATCCGTATTTTGATTCTTCGGACTACTGTTCTCATGTCAAATGTTATTTGCATAACATTTCGGCCAATGTAACCTCCAACCTTCTTCCAGTGTATCTTGTCGAACTCATGAATCGTTTGTTGAACTCGGGAATATTTCTGTCCAAATTATCTGTATAATTCTGTAAAATTATAAATCCTCATCTTCAAAATTTAGAAACATAAGAGATAGTTTAGTTTGAACTTCAATTTCTAAAAGCTGCTCAACTCTGAAGAAGTACTAGGTAAAATTCAGTTATCAATGGAGGTTGAAGGATGATACGAAGAATACAATTACTAATTGCTTAAGACTTCTACCCGGTCATGGCTGAGGAAACAAGAGCAAGCTACCCCCATGGATTAAATAAATGGTTCAATTTTAAATTCTGTGCAGATTTCTGAGTTGACAAGATACACCTGAAGAAGGTCGGAGGTAGTATCAACCGAAACATTGCATAAATAACACTCAAGATGAGAACAGTAATATGAATAGTTGCTTAGTCTCTTCACTCTTGTCACACCACATGTTTGGCAAGCCATTGTTCCTCCGATATTTGAATGCTGGCAAACAAGAAAACCAACTTACCGGTAAAGCCTGGTTTGCAGGAACACGTAAAAGAATCAATGCCATCAATGCAGACGTTGCCTTCTCCACACGGTTTTGAACTGCAGTCGTTTTTGTTCCGCTGACACTGTTTGCCCTCATAAGCTGACGGACATTTGCAAACGGGAACGCCATTTCCTAATTGTAAACAAGTTCCGCCATTTTGACAAAAAAATCTTTCACATGGATCCTCATTTAAGCATATTCCACTTTCATCTGAAAAATAACAAAGAATGACAAAAAGTTGCAAATCAGATCTTTGCAATTTGTAACATAATCAGCTATATATATCTACAATTATATAAATGCAACTTTGTGTGTATGTGTAAGTTCGTTCCGTATAGACTTCGAAATGACTGAACAGATTTCCTTTAAAATTTACAGAACTTTAGTGTGTAACTGTAGGAGTGATCTTAGTTAAGTTTTGTCTCAGAATACCCCCGATAATTTACCAATAATCGATAACCGAAACCGTTATTTTAAGCCAGTTTTCCATGTCGTCACTTAGTAACAATGATAGAATAATGGGCCATGAAAATTCAATTGTGGGTTAGTTGATAGCATGTTTTTTTTTTGTTTTTTTTTGCGTAACGTGGTCTGCAGGTTCAAACCTCGCATGTAAATTTCTTAATGTTTCTTTTTTGTTAACTGGAAAGAAGTTTATATAAAATAATTTTGTGAAAGAAACAGAAGGTTATCTAGAGTGCAATGTAGAATAACATATTTTGGACTAAGTTACTGCATGGAGGCATGTGAAGCTTCCTATCGGGCGATTTCATGGATTTCGATGACAATAAAAATATAGGAGTGTGAAAGATTCGTTGATCATCATTCAATCTTGGGCAACGTCGGGTCTCCCTGATATATATATATATATATATATATATATATATATATATATATATATATATATGTATATATATATTTTTTTAAAATTTTATTTTATTTTTTTTTTATTCAATTTTCACCCCAAACAAGGCACAGTGCCACTTTGAAGTAGGGGCTACTATCAGAGACATAATTTGCAGGGACTTTATGAAGGGGGATGAGTAGAAAGATGTTTGTTCACATTACACTTGAACTTCTGCATATCAGTACAGTTGGGAAAGCAGAATCTCGGAAGGTAGTTCCAAAGACTTGCAGTTCTGGGGGAAGAAACTATTGGACTAAAGGCTTTCTTGCACCTAGGGATCTCTACTGTAAAGGGGTGGGACTTAGTTGCTTGTCGAGTTTGTCGGGGGTAGTTATGTCGAGGAGGTACAAGTGTTTGCAGTTTGTCAGAGCATTCATCATTACAGTATTTGTAGAACAGGCAGAGGGATGCAATATCTCGTAGATGGGACAGAGGCTGAAGCCTAGATGACAGTTCAGGACCTATAAGGTTGGCAACTCTCTTTTGAACCCTGTCCAGGAGCGAGAGACAAGCAGCAGATGCACCAGCCCAAATGTGACAACAGTACTCCATACATGGGCGAATCTTGGCTTTATAGAGGTACAGGATACTTTCAGGCATAAGTAATTTTCTAGCACGGTAGAGAGAGCCCACGTTCTTTGCAGCAGCCTTGGCAATGCTCTCAATGTAGCTATTCCAGTTTATATTCCCTGTAAACGGTAGGCCGAGGAATTTAAAAGAAGTAGTTTCAGGCAACATGTTCTTGGCCATTGCTATTGGTGGTAGAAAAGGTTTCTTGTAATTATTGAAGGAAACAAGCTTAGTCTTAGCAGCATTGAATGTGACCATCCATTTCCGTCCCCATTTCATTACAGATTGAAGGTCATCCTCTAGTGTTTCTGCCATTTCCTTAGATATGTGTTCATTTGTTTTTCCCTCATATCTGTTATAGAGAGTGGTGTCATTGGCAAATATACTCATCTCCGAAACAATTTTATCAGGGAGGTCATTTATGAATATCAGGAATAATAGAGGTCCAAGGATAGACCCCTGAGGTACTCCCGCATTTATGTCATATTGTTTAGATGTACGACCGTCGAGGACAACTTTGATTTTTCTCTTACTTAAGAAGGATTTAATTACAGTGTGTATTCTTCCAGTGATTCCATATGATCTAATTTTCCTTAGAAGACCATCGTGCCATACCCTGTCAAAAGCCTTAGATATATCAAGGGCTACCGCTCTACTCTCCCCTGTTTTCTCCAGTGAACAGTATATATGTTCAGAAACTACAGTTAAGATATCTGCTGTTGAACGGGCTTGCCTGAATCCATATTGCCTGTCAGTCAGGAGTTTAGCAGCTGTTAGGTGCTGGACTAGGGCTTGATTAACTAAGGACTCAAATGTTTTGGCGAAATGCGGGAGGAGGCTAATGGGGCAATAATTTAGTTGGTCAGTTCTTTCACCAGAATTCTTGAAGATTGGTACCACAGAAGCGGTTTTCCAGCAATCGGGAAAGCAAGATTCGTTATATATATATATGTATATATATATATATATATATATATATATATATATATATATATATAAATGGAAATTTTGAGTTAAATTATGTAGAATTACAACAAAAGCCATTGTTTGATAAATGTTGAAATAATTTTTTTTTCCTTTTTACACCATCATTTCAACTTTAATTTTCAATTTATGTGATAAAAAGCAAAATTTATAATTACCCACATCTATTTTGCTAATAACTTTTCCTCCGATTGGATGAGCCATTCATTGAAAATCCATGCATTAAGTAAAAAACTTTAATAATTATTTGTACTGCTTTGTCAAACAATAAATTTTGTTGTAATCTCTTCTCTATATAAATAAAATGAACTCATTTTTTCCCGTCTGATTTTGACATTAATAGGATTAAAAATCAAGATATTTCATCCAAATATAATATGCACAAACGGCAGAACAATATCTGAGGTGTGTTATAGGCTTATTATTTCTCAAATTCCTCGATAATCTTAGATTTCTATACTTTTTCTGCTGAGAAGTCACGGCCAAAATCGGTTAAGATCAATGGAAGTGGTAAAATATTTTCTCTCTAATAAATTCCTCCTCCCCCTGCCACCACTTAACACCGTTTGGGGATCGGTCACAAGGAACAGTTGAGAAGAGCACACCGGTTTGGCTTCGTAGTTCTTTCATGTGAAGTTATTTAAAATCACTAAACTAAGCTGCAGTGCTCTGTGGCGTAGTGGTTAGCGTGCTGGACAATTCACATTATATTTTCACGTTCGCGCCGACCTACCGTAGTCGTTTTTTTTTTTTTTCCTAAACAACTGGAATGGATTTTTCTTGGTGGCCGAATTGTTAACGTTGCAGATGTTTTTTTTTTTTTTTTTCACACTTTATTTTCCTACTTTTACTCATGACTCCGGGTTTGATCCTTCCTACTTACCTACCATAACATTTTTAACCCCCCCCCGTCCCGGAAACAAACACTCGGGCAACGCCGGGTACCCCTGCTAGTTTTACATAATTTAACTTAAAATTTCCATTTATATCATTGCTCTATCGCGTATATTGAGCTTTCTTTATCTGCTTGAGATCGTCTTATAAATACTGATACTAATATTTGTTTGGACTTTTTGTTTACAGTATTATACAACATGTATTCTTACTGCACCTCAGTATTTCATTTAATCAAATTATATATATATATATATATATATATATATATATATATATATATATATATATATATATTGTTCCAAAAAGAATATGAATTGCATCATATCTTTTAAATATATTAACGGCTACATGACGTTATAAAAAAAAATCTTATTCTCTTTCACAACACTATGCCTCCCCCACTTTTTGAATTTCCGATGACTTTTTTGGTTCTGAAATAGAAAAGGGTCATACATTTCATTACATGAAAAATATAATTTCAAATATTTGTACTGGTGTTTTGTTTTCTTAATTTCATTCATCCAGAGGAAGTCTTGGAATAAAGACGAAACATTGATGGACACTTAACCTAGTTTGTTCCTCTCTCTCTCTCTCTCTCTCTCTCTCTCTCTCTCTCTCTCTTTTATTTGCTCCAAACAAGGCAAGACAAGAGTCCAAGGAACCTTCTTTGTCTATGTATTCGCGCAAAACAAGGCAAGGCTACTATTCATATATATAGGGACTATGTAAGTAGTTGAGCAGCGAGATATCTGTTCCCATTACAACTTTTGCATGTTGGTATAATTAGGGAAGCAAGGGGAAACGGGAAGAGAATTCCAAAGTCTACCAAGTCAATTATTAGCGTGGAAAGCTTCTGGTACCTAGGAAATCTAACAATGAAGGGCTTGGACAAACTTCTTGACAAGTCAGGTGTATGTAGATTGAGGGGGCATGAGTTCATCAAAGCATCTTCCATTAAATTACTAGTAAAATAGGCAGAGAGATGCAAAATTGCAGCGATGGGACAGAGGTTGGAGGTCGGTTGATATTGCCTGTTAGATTAGATAATATTTTTTTTTTGTGCTGGATACTCTCAGATGTGGATTGAGATGAGAAGCGTCCGTGTGATTATCAAGTTATTATCTGGGATTCACTTTAGAGTCTCTCTAGCATATACAAGGTTAGGGATTTTTAGCAGTCAATCAGTTGAGCTAAAAACTAGGATAGTGATAACACGATATTATGCTCAGCTTCTGTTTCTCTTCTGAGGGAGAACTAACAATTCCCATTTCATGCACACGCAATCATACATATACACACACTGACAGAAAGTGGCACATACACAATGTCTAATTCTCTCACACTGTTACACACATGTATACATTGAGAAATGACAAATTCACTTTTAACCCTCATCAAGAGACAAGAGCCAGCGGAATAACATCAGTCACCCAGCTGTCCAAGCATTTTGGTCAGGGGTGTCTTTCAGATGAGGATGAAGTATCAAACAAGCCTGCCACAGAAATAGCAAGAAAGAGCCGGCAGAAATATACTGAGACCTTCCAAAGGATGAACCTTAAAGAATGAGACCAATATCAGTGTGCAAAGTATTTTTTGGGGAACTCTCTCAGGAATACATAGACAAAGGGGATCCCTCCACCACGATCAGGAAAGGGTTATAATGGTTGCTTAAGACCAGGTATTGATGACCAATGCATTGAAGAAGATGGCAGCCATCAGTAATGACAACAAATGCAGGTTCTGCCATACAGAATTAGAAAGTGTGAGTCATCTGATATCAAGTTGCAAGGTTCTTTTGGGGGACGGCTACTATACAGCAAGACATGATGAAGTATGTAAATACCTCCACTGGACCAGCTGTAAAAATTAAACATCCAATGTAGCAGCAAGTCTTGGAAACATCAACCTGAAAGAACAGTTGGCAATGACTTATATACCATACATCATGACCATGTAATCCTTACAGCCACCTACCTTGAAAATGCTGCTGTCAAACCTGACAGTTATATGGAATAAGTCAGAGAGAGAGTTGCAACCTTGGTTGAAGTGAGTGTCCCTAATGATGGAGGTTTGAATAGAGTTGAAAAAGAGAAACAGACCAAATACTAAGGTCTCATGTATGATATGAAAAGAAACTGGAATCTTAAGGAGATATCAATCATACCAGTTATTATAGGTGCCACAGGGCTTATAAAGAAGAACCTGAAGTCCTACCTAACTAATATTCCTGGTGAACCAAATGCAAAAGAGATCCAGACAATTGCACTTAAGGGAACAGCAAGGATACTAAAAAGAGCTCTCAGTTGGTTTCAATAAAAAGCAGGGCAATGTTGGCAGCTGGTTTGGCTGCCTCATACTCAACCTTACAATCTTCAAAGGAAGAAAATTAAAAAAAAAAAGTTTTTATCTTTATTAAATGAAGATTTACTTACATTAAAGAACTTTGAACCTTTGCAAGTTACTTGTTTTGACATATGAAATACTCTTTTCTAGGCATGTGCTTTTCTTTCTCCTTCTTTCTGTTTATTTTCCATATATCATTTCTCCACTCTACCTCACACGTGACTTTCAAACTTCTTGCTTCACCATAGCTCACACATTATTTTTTCATTTACAATTAAATTAAAATAAAAACTGCAATATTGTAAAAAACACTTTTTTAATTTTATCTAAAAAAATAATAATTCAGTCACTAAATTAAATACACCAAAATGAATTTCTGTTTCATCGTAAACAAGTCAGCCGTTTTAACGTTTTTAATAATTGAAGAAAAAAAAATTATTATTTTGTGATTCTTCTAAGTTTGAATGGAATTCGGAAGCATTAAAACTGTCGAATATAAAGTAATTTATGGCTTTAAAATTCTTAGCAAATTCTCATTTAATATAATAATGACACATAAAATAAACTAATGAAAATGATATATGAGATTGACCAATGAAAATGAAACATGAAATCGACCAATGAAAATGAAACATGAAATAAACCAATGAAAATGAAACATGAAAAAACCAATGAAAATGACGCGTGTTTACCTTTCAGATCACGTTTTGAACAAATGCAAGTTTTATTTAAGATCCGGTGATCATAATAGCATTCTCCGTTTGGACAATCACTGTCTTTGCAAACATTGGAATAAATTTCACAGTTTTTGCCTGAGAAGCCTTCCCTGCATTCGCATTTATAATGACCAATGGCGTTCACACATTTGCCACCATTAAGGCAAGCATCTGGATTTAACGCACATTCATCTTTCAAAAAATAAAAAAAAGAAAAAGAAAAAGAAAAAACAATCAGCAAAAGGAAAACAATAAAAAAAAATCAAAAAAATCTATCAAAGCACAACGCATTATAATTGGAAATTTCATTTATATATTTCTGCATATAATAAATATAAGTTAATCAACGTTTGTTGCCTTAAAGCTTCTTTTTTATATACTTTAATAATACAAAGACATAAATTATGCTTTAGTTCTGAGATGTTTTAAGAATTCTGTTTTACTTGTTCTAATGAGTCGTAATTTATAATTGATTGATCAAATTACACGTTTCTCTTTTAGCTATCTACTTTGTCACTCTATGCTGATTAAACCATTTTCTAATTTTAATGTCTGCACATTTCTTTTGTCATTTAATAAAATATGCTGGTTTTAAAGTGCAATCAAATAAAAACATGACTTTTAAATTGGTATCTTATATAAAAAAAATAAACGAGGCTTTAAAATGGAGCATTCTATGAAAAGTGTTGATTTAAAAAATAAAAAAAAGTCTTAAAAGTGTTATATTGTAAAACTAAAACTGACTTTAAAAATGCTTTCCAATAAACCATTTGTTTTCTCAGAGAAGAAGATAATTCCTGGAAAGATGGCATCTTAGGATGGAACTGTAACATATTCAAGTTCGACACAAGCCCTTTTATGTGCAAGTATGCTATATAATAAAAATGCTATCCATGGGATCGTTAATAAACTCCACAAGCTTTTTTGCAACCTAACCATATTTGGTACAAATAAACTTTAGTTAATGCCTGACGTGTCCAAGTTTAAGTTATGGATGTTTAATAAATTTCGTTTTACTACAATACCTTTTTATTACAATACGCTGTAAGCACACCTAAATGTTACATGCAAAATGGTCAATAATTTTTACCTACTCCTCGCGAAACACTGATGAGTATTAATGGCCATGTTCAGTTCAGGGATAGTCTGGGAATTGTTTTCATAAACAGTATCTTTGAAATAACTAATGTAATGAATATGATTCCTCCTCACAAGAATATGATTGGCTGGTGTAAGCCATAAATATGAACGGGTGTAGCAGTCTGGAAGAGGCATCAAAAGATATGCTGAAAGCTTAACGCTTAACCACATGACCAGCTATGGCTACGGACAACCATTTTTAAGACTACTTACTCGATTGTATTACTCAATTACTGAAACTAAGACCACTCAGCTACTTTAAATATCAACTACAAAGATAAAAACCTTGGATGAAATTACGGTCCGATGTGTGTTAAGCCCAATCATGATCATACCTACTGAAGTATCTTTATATTATTGAATGGCAGTAAAGCAAATACTTTTCAATATTCATGAATCAAACATGGTGGACACATTAAGCATGAACTGAAGTTTATTAGTGTAACACACAAAAAAAAAGGAAGGAAAAAAGTAATTAAAAAAAAAAGGCAATAGAGCAAAGTGATTCAGTAACACACAACAATAGTCTCCAAGTATTCTTCTACAACCGTCTCAAGAATTCTCTTCACCGCTCGTCTGCATACATCCCACGACCTCATTTTATGCAGTCTCCTGCCGAGATTTTGAACACAAGCCACAAGATTTCCCCTCACTTTGCAAGACTGCTTAGTTATAAAAGCTGTGGGAGCCGCCATCTTGATTCTTTGGTTCCTCCCCTCGATATGATGTACAGATACTTTAATGGTAAGCTACAATTTTCCCTACACTCCCTCTTAAGCTTATGATCGCAGACAGGGTAGGGAGGGGCGATCGTCTTTGCCGAGTACTCCTTCGAAGAGGAACAAGACAGGCTTCATCCTTACATATGCTTTCGTCTGCAGTCTGAGGGTCAAGAATTACTACATCCACCGGAAGGCTGCTAATATCCGAATCACTGCCTGCTGATGCTTGCGTAAACCAGAGCACTGGCTCACTGGTCTCAGAATCTGATTTGCTCTCGTCATCCAATGGTGGTTGCAATTGTATTGCTGGCCATAAGTTGTTAATGTGACAGGGCGCACAATCAATTTGCACTGAGTGCAGGCTAGTTATCTCAGTGACGTGTTTGGTACCATATCTTAATTCTTTCTACCCTCCCTGCACGACAGTTTGATTCCATATGATGCGCACACGCGCAGACACTTTAATGGTAAGCCACAATTTTCCCTAAAATTTGTATCAAATACTAGCATGGGTGCCCGGCATTGCCTGGGTGTTTGGAGGTGTGTGTTGAGCAAAAAAAAAAAAAAAAAAAGTGGTAGTAGGAAGGCAGGCTCGAACCCGTACCGTGAAGGAGGAAAAGAACGGGGAAAAAACGTGATGTCTTTGCTGTTACGACAAAATCGGAAGTGATGTAGGTTTAAATTAAGGCTAGACAATCGAAAAAAGTGGATGACTTTCGAAAATATCGGTGAAAAAAACGACTCCTCCCTGTAGAAAAGTGCCCAGTTGAGGGTGAAGAAATTAATGTATTTAGCTAATTTTTCGGTATTTGTCGTCTGAAGGGTCTAGCTTCAAAACGATACTGATCTTGTGAAAATTCGTCGCCTCTGTCGAAAGTTTTAGACATACATACAAACATACATACATACATTTATATATTGGTAGCTCAAATTTTCGAACCAAACCGATTAAAAAGCTTGTCCTATCTCTGAATACCCTTTATGTAAAATTTCAAATGTTTAGACCAAAAATTGTCTGAATAACTTGGTAGAGACCGCAGAGGTCAATTAAAAAAAAAAACTTTGACCCCTATTATGACCTCTTAACATTTATTGTATTGGGCTCAAATCAAATTATTAAGTTAGATCCATGTCCAAGGAACCTATATCTAAAATTTCAAGTGTTTATACCCAAAATTGGCGGAGGAGTTTGGTAGAGTTCTCAAAGGTCAAATCGTTGAACTTTGACCCCTTAACAGCTAAATTTCTGGCCGAAAACGGATCACATCGATTTTCCCAAATCTCAGTACCCTGTATATCAAGTTTGGAGTCTGTAGACTGAAAATTGACAGAGTTATTGTGTAGGGAAATGTACACAGACAGACAGACACACACAGACAGACACTTTCACTTTTATAGATATAGAGATTGTGGAATTACAGAAAGAATTGTGAATTTTATTACTGATTTTAATCGGTAGTATTTCTTTTAGAGTTGGGGTGATCACCTTGTATCAAGAGACGAAACACTGATGCTATTTCATATAGACTGGATAACATCATCTTGTGTGCTACAAAGCAAATAATTTACAAGAAAAAACAATGTAGTAATTTCTTTGGTACTTACTGATGTCTTCATCGCAGTATTGTCCTTTAAAGCCATTATGTTGGCAACGGCACTGCGAATCAATTGTGGCAAAGTTTGAATAACAAGTAGCATCATTTTTGCAGTTGTTCTTTAAGCAATTGTTAGATTCATAACATCTAGAACGAAACAGAAATGAAAATATGTTAAAGATTTACAACTTAGAGCAAAATAGTCTCAATAGTCGATTGCTTAAATTTAATGAGAAAAAGTTGAGGACATCTTTGATAACATTAAAAACATCATTGAATATGTTGATGACATGGAAGACATTATGGATAACATAGAAAGGACATCATCACTAACATGGAGGTCATCAATAATAACATGGAGGACATCAATAATAGCATGGAGGACAGCAATAATAACATGGAGGACAGCAATAATAACATGGAGGACAGCAATAATAACATGGAGGACAGCAATAATAGCATGGAAGACAGCAATAATAACATGGAGGACAGCAATAATAACATGGAGGACATCAATAATAACATGGAGGACATCAATAATAGCATGGAAGACATCAATAATTACATGGAGGACAGCAATAATAACATGGAGGACATCAATAATAACATGGAGGACATCAATAATAGCATGGAAAACATCAATAATTACATGGAGGACAGCAATAATAACATGGAGGACAGCAATAATAACATGGAGGACAGCAATAATAACATGGAGGACAGCAATAATAACATGGAGGACAGCAATAATAACATGGAGGACATCATCACTAACATGGAGGACAGCAATAATAACATGGAGGACATCAATAATAGCATGAGAGGACATCATCAATAAATGGAGAATGTCATGGTTATCGAAAACATTGTTGATATCATAAGAATATCGTTAAGGATAATAATAACCACATCATACAAAACCAAGATATCATTAATAACAAAGAATATTGCTAATGGTGGTGAGATCAACAGTGGGGATATCGTGGATAACATCGAACACATTATTGATAACAGCAAAGACAACATCAAGAACATTATTGTTAACATCGAAGTAATCATCAGTATCATTAAGGATATCATTGGGAAGATCATTAATAGTATCAAGATGACAGTGGATAACCTTGAAGACATGATACATATCAGTTTAATAATTTTCTTTCACCTTTCCCATTTTCACTCTTCTTCCTTTTCATTGCACGGCAGAATCTGCAATAGTGGATTTTTGCTTTCACTTAGCATGCTCACAGATTTGATCAGGTTGAAAGTCGGTTTAATATTCTATGGGCCGTCTGCTCATCTCATCATCGGCCTTCTTCTGGGTCGTTTCTCAGAAACTTCAAATTTAAAAGTAAGTTCTGTAGAAGTGTCGACATTGTTGCAATCAGTACATGATGATGCATATCCGATTACAACTATAATCCAAATAGTTCAAATAATCCAAATAATCAACCCTCATCTTCAAAATTCCAGCACAAATAACTCCACAAAATAAAACATTTCTAATCCCATAATTTCAGGGATGTCATCTCCATTTTCATACACTTATTATCATTCACTTTTTTAAACACTATTTTGAGATCTGCCCTTTTATCTCATCAAGATTTCTAACTGTTTTCTTATGATTACCTGTCCTGGAACGGGTATTCCAACAAGTATGTTATTATTAAACATATATATATACTAGCATTTCAGCCCGGCGTTTCCCGGGTGTTTGGATGTGTATCGTGAGCAAAAAAAAAAAAAAAAAAAAAAAGTGGTAGTAGGAAGGCAGGCTCGAACCCATACCACAAAGGAGGAAAAGAACATAAAAAAAAACTGACGCCTTTGCTGTTACGACTACCGCCAAATCGGAAGTGACATAATTTAAATTAAGGCTAGACAATCGAAAGGAGAGGATGACTTTTAAAAATATCAGCGAAAAAAGCGACCCCCCCTGTAGACAAATGCCCAGTTGAAGGTGAAGATATTAATGTTTTTAGCCAATTTTTCGATATTTGTCATCTGAAAGGTCGAACTTCAAAACGATACTGATCTTTGTAAAATCCGTCGTCTCTGTCGAAAGTTTTAGGCAGACATGCAAACATACATGCATATATTTATATATTGGCAACTAAACATTTTCGACCCAAACCGATTAAAAAGCTTGCCCTATTTATTGTTTTGGGTCATAATAGGGGTCAAAGTTAAAAAAAAAATTGACCGCTTTTCTGCTTTTTTTGTTTTTTGTTTGCTCAACATACACCTCCAAACACCCGGGCAACGCCGGGCTGAAATGCTAGTATATATATATATATATATATATATATATATATATATATATATATATATATATATATATATAGGGATATAATATAGATATAAATGTAGAATTACTTACTTCATACCAAGAAATACTCCAGACGGACAATGGCACATGTATCCCTGCGGTAACTCCTGACAAATCCCACGAATACCACAGATACTGCTGTTACAATCTGGATTCAACTTCCTTTCACATTTTGTTCCAGAAAACCCTGAATCGTTATTAAAACAAAAACATTTTTGATAAAAACATTTTCTTTTCATTAATGGTTATAAATTTGTGAATTCTAAAACAATGATTTTAATTATATACAAAAATGATGTTCATTCATCACATTAGATTTAGGCAACATACCTTCTTTTAGACATGTTTTATTGCATCAGACTAACAGTTTTATTACAGATATTAATATCACCCCACCCCCAAAAAATGCTGTCCACCTGTAGAACTTGTAATTCAATTTACAATCCTTTCTTTATATGAGATATAAATAAACTTAGGTTCATGATGACTTGTCCACCAAGTTTAAGTTATAAATATTCAACAATTCTTGTTTTATCATACGTTTTGAATATATACCTCTGCATTGTGATAAAACATGAATACGACTGATTTTGGCTGTGATGACCCCTCATCAGTTTGGGGAAGAGTCTGGGGGATTATTTCCATAGATATTGTCTTTGAGATAATTTTACAGCTAAATACTTGTGGGGAAGGCGAGTTATGGCCGATCAGTATGAAGCCCATTCAAGATCACACCTCCTACTAATGAGACGATCACCAGAATGTCCCTCACATAATTGAAGTGTAATCAAAGTCTGTTAAATATTCAGAACTGAAAGTCAGTGGACAGGTTAGTTGTTGTTTCACAACGTTTCGGCCAAGTATTCCTCTAACCTTGGTCAGGTAGTTAACTGTGACAGGATAGAAATGCCGAGACTTTTAACAGTATCCTCAGTAATTACTGCCTTCCATAGTTGTCGTCTCACCACGTTTTAATCCTCTGGTTGGCTTTGGGTGGAATCGAAACCACTCTTTAGACAATGCTCACCTGGAATAGTGGAGATTCAACGCCTCTATCCACTGCGCTACAGTCCCCTTGTCTGAAGATAGTAGTTTCGATTCTACCCAAAAACCAGCCAGACGCTTAGTTGGCTAAAACGTGGTGAGATAACCACAATTTGGAAGGCAGTAATTACTACGGACTCAGCATTCATATCTCATTGTGGTTAACCACTTGAAGAAGGCCAGAAGAATAGTTGACCGAAACATTGTGAAACAGCAACTATAAAGATAACGATAACAGTCTGCAAATAACTAAAATATACAAATTACTCATCTCAAAGGATTCCAGTAATAAAAGAATTAGAATTAATTTGATTTGATATACATTAGAAAAAAGTAATAAAATATACTGTGCAGAACATCGTATTATTATAACGTAAAACAATTATAGTTAATTTTTTTATAAACCGTATATGTGATATGATTCAATAAAAAACAATTACAATCCGCGTTGTCATGCATTATTGAAGTCATTTCCAAATAACGATAGAATAAAATAACTGATATTCGTTACAAAACAAGAAAGTAATTTTGAAGGCTTTAAATTGATGAATAAAAAATAATTTCTGACTGTGGTGTATCTGCAAGCAAAATGAAGGGCTTACCTGTGTTGCTCCATGTGAGAGAAGAGAGACAAAATGGCCGACTCATTTATGGACTTGGAGTGCATGATGGGAAAGATAGTGCATCATGGGAAAGGTAGTTTTTTGGGGTTTTTTTTAAAAGTAGGACATAAAAGAAGGTAAGCACGTCATTAAGACAGATTGGAGAAAGGAGAGAGGGGAGCCTTTGCGTTGGGTAAGCATTTTTAACCAGCCTACTCTTCTACAGTTCATTTGTACTTCTAATTAAATAATAAATTTCAATTATATCATCTGCGCCTTTCGTAAAAAATAAATTGTAATTTTGCATAATAACGTTAATAAGTCATTCGTAACGTTTCATTGGAGAACCCCTTTTGGCCTGCCTACAATTTTCTTGTCAACTGAAACAGATTTTCTTCTCTCGTTAATACCAAAGTAGTTACCTCATTGGATAGTAACGTTTTATCCTTTCATTCTCTTATTTTTTATTGTTCTGCCGTCTAAGTTATAGTGAAGATAAAGTAGCAGATGTTCAAGTTGCAGTTATTGAACTTGGTGGCCTTCTCTATATTTAGTTATATCCCGTGTCTCGAGTGGGTGTTCAATATGGTGTCCAGCCAGCAGTCTAACGTTTTATCCTACGTAGTGGGAAGTACTAAACGAACTAACATTGGTAGCAGAGCGAAGTTCTTTCGTGTGGCAGATATATCTGTTCAACTTACGTTGAAACACAAGTTAAAGAAAGATGGCGTCATTTACAAACCAGCCACCTATTTTGCAGAGTGAAGAAATGTACACCGAGTGGAAACAATATGGTCTTCACGGATTTATCTAAGGAAAAACAGGGCCAAGCAGTATTTTTGTCATTACCACAAAACATACAAGAATATGTTCGACACTTAGACATCACAAATATCGGCCGAATTGAGGAATTAAAAATAATTACGGACAAGTTGGACGAGATGTATTTAAGGAATGAAAACACGATAGCATACATGTCATTCCAAGAATTTTACTCTTACAAAAAAGCTGCTGGAATAAACATAGACGACTTTTTCGTGCGTTATGAATTTTTGTACCAGAAATTACATTAATACGGAATTTCTCTGCAGGAAGCATTTCTTGTTTTATACGCAGCGCATGTATCGGAAGAAACAAAAAATAAGCAAGGACAACATGTAAAAGTTTAACTTCATGCAGCAATGAAAGATACTTAAAAAAAAGTGTTTTCTGATATTTCTTCATTGGAATGCAAAACAATTCTTGCTAGCAAGGAAGAAATTGAAATCGAGGAAACAAAACAAATTCAACAGACAGACAAGGTAGGACAATACGTTGTTTCAAATGTGGTTCTATTAGGCATTTTGCCAGAGACTGTACTAGTTTTAGTCCTTGAAATATTAACACTGTTGTGGATTCAAACCATGTGCACATCTCATTAATTAATTCCGAGTCCTGTTATAAATGATTCTAGTTTAAAAATGTCCAATCTTGTTAAAGATTCTGGATGTTCTTGAACTGTCACTGGAGAACTTTGGTTTAATGTATTTCTTGGTACATTAAATGACCGAGATAAGCGGTTAGTGAAGACTTTTAAAGCCAACAGGACATTTTGTTTTGGTGATGGAGAGGAAGTAAAGCTAATTAAAGCAGTTAAATTTCCGGTAACTATAGGAGGCATAAAAGGTGTCAGAGCATACATAGAGGCTGACATTGTCAAAAATGATTTACCCTTGTTACTAAGTCATAAATCAATGAAAACTACTGGCATGGTACTAGATTTTAAAAGTGACAGCTCTAAGATTTTAAACAGACATATAAAATTGAAAAAGACAACTTCTGGACATCATAGTCTTCCATTGACAAATATACTTTTGTAGGTCACCAAACTTTGTGTCACATTGTAAAGCTTTAAAAAATGCTCTAGAATGGAGAAAAGAACGAAGGCTGAGAAATTACATAAACAGTTTGCTCATGCACCAAAAGAGAAATTGGTATCATTGGTGAGAGGCAGTAGGGCCTTTAAAGATAAGTAGATTCTGGCTCTTATTAAGAATGTCTGTGATTCGTGTTCAGTTTGTTTAAGGTTTAGAAAATCGACTCTTCTTCTGGTTGTGAGATTGGTTCGTAGAAACCGATTTAATGACATCGTATGTATGAACTTAAAAGAATTCAGACATAACCAAGGCTGGATTTTACACCTAATTGATACATCCACTAGGTACTCTGCTGTCAGGCTGATTAAAATCAAGAAGAGTGCAGAAATTATTTGCAATATATTTTTAATGTGGATAGCATATTTTGTAGTTCCTAAACGCTTCTTGAGTAAAAATGGGAGAGAATTAAATAATGATGATTACAGAGAGATGAATGAAAAATTGAATATTGAAACCTGCACGACAGCAGCTGAAAGTCCATTAAATAATGGCACTGTGGAACGTTACAATCTAATATTGGTTGAAGCAATGGAGAAAACATTGGAAGATGAGAAATGTGAACCAGAATTAGCTTTGGCTTGGGTTGTTAGTACCAAAAATGGTCTTTAGAATCATTCTGGACATAGCCCAAATGAGCTTGTTTTTGAATCCAACATAAATATACCGTCAGTTTTGATAGACCAGTTATCCACATTAGACGCTTCAACAACTAATGATATGGTTAGAATAAATTTAAATGCCTTACGTTCTGCGAGAAAAAGGTTCATGGAGGCTGAATCAAGTGGACAATTTCAGAGAACACTGCGATTTAATATAAAACATTATGCAGATGGTAGCATTTACTATAAAAGACAAAACTATAAAGGATAGCGGTTCCTCACAGGGTAAATTTATCATCTTTGTTTCTGGTAAGATGAATAGGCTGGCTCCTATATGCTGGTTATCAAAAAACAACCGAGTAACAAAGAGCCCATTGGCATCCAAGACTCTTGCACTCAGTGAAGCTGCTGATGCAGGTGTATTGATGGCTGCTATGCTGCAAGAAATTTTCAGACTACCTAAGTCGCTTGAAGTACTTTGCAAAACAGACAACGCATCTTTGGTAGAGACTTTAAAATCATCAAATGTTGTAAGTGACAGACGTTTGAGAATTGATGTGGCCAGAGTAAAGGAAATGTTGGTAAAGGAAGAAATCCAAATTGAATGGATCACGGGACAGGAACAGGTCGCAAACTGTTTAACAAAGATGGGAGCATCTACTGAAATTCTAAGAGACTTGTGTTAATAACCCGTTTTCTTTGTTTTGTTTTTTGTTGTTGTTGTTTTGATTTACACCTGACAATAGAAGACAGCAGCAATGTTAAAGTTGGAGTTATCAAACTTGGTGGCCTTCTTCTAGTGACTGAATAAAATCAATCCACTGGCTCAAAATAGAGATCTTTCTCGGTTCTTTACCAAGTATCAGTTTGGACTTCCTGTCCATGACGACATATCATGACACATAATCCAATTTCTATTATTTACATTCTTCGGACTACAGTTCTAATCTTGACTGTTATTTTCACTACGTTTCGGTTGATGTAACTTCCGACCTCCTTTAGGTGCATCTTGTCGAACTCAGGAATCTCTCTATCAAAATCAAGAATTTCAAACAGAACCATTTTTTATTTATTCCACAGGAGTTGCATGATCTCGTTCTATCACGTATGACTGGGTAGAAGTCTTAAGTAATTCGCAATTATATTCTTCATATCGCCTGCACTAAGAATTGAACCTTCGACCTTTAGAAGAGTGTCACGTTACACAAGGACCTGTGGCATAACTGAATAAGCACTAGATAAAATACAGTTCTAAAGTGACATACTCCTGGAGGTTGAGGGGTCAATTGTTAATGCAAATACTACAAATACAATTGTGAAATACTTGAAACTGATAAACAACAGCATGTTGCACTCGTAAATTAAATAAAGGTCTCCATTCAAAATCCTGTGTTGATTCCCGAGTTCAACAGAAACATTCCAGAGTTCGATAAGATACACCTGAAGAAGGTCACAGGTTATATCGACCGAAATATTGTGAAAATAACATTCAAGATAAGAACAGTAGTTCGAATAATCAAAATAATATAAATTATCAATCCTAATTTTTTAAATTTAGAAAAATTCCTGAGTCTATTTACTTTTTTGTACTTTTAATGAAATTTTCCATTTTTCTGGTTAATTTAACCTTTTGTAAAATATACCGTTTTGAACACTATTTTTAATCATCCACTTTAATATATGTACAAACAGATGATTAATTTTATAAAGGTTGTGTCTGCATTTTACGATGTTGTTAAATGCAGTATAATCTCATTGGGATCATGCAAACATAAAAACCATGCTTTGTTTCACTTGAGTAGTTATCACACAAATTTGCTTTTTCATGCCAACATGCAAAAGATAGCCATTTTTTTCGTTTCATTTCTTCATGCCAAACACGTGCATCAAATTTCTTACACGGATCTATGAGGGTGTTCTTTTTGAAGGTGACAGCTCCCATATTTGACGCAGTCAAAGACTGCGATTGGTCATCGTAGACGATGCACAGATTATTCACAAACGTCGTCATCTGGCACCATTCCTTTTTCTCGCAGAATTCTATGCATTCCTCTTCAGAATTTAATACGTGGGAACTCAAGAAATTGAGGCCGCCCTGGAGCTCAGGAAGTCGTTCAAATGTTACCGTCTTAGCTGTAATGAAATTAGCAAAGGAAAAGTGTGTCATCATCATCATCGTCATCATCATGATTTATGAGTTCGCATTAATTGGGATAATTCACTTGTTAAGTTAATGAGGTTGTTGAATAATTCATTATAGAATAATCTAAAAGAAAACAGGGAAACGTATGAAACATGTGTGAAGTTCACGAGTTTCATTGCTGAAACTGGGGGTGGGGAGTGGGGGAACAACGTGTTATTGTGTCAAAATTAGAAAACGTTGTTGACCTTAAACAAAATAAATAAATAAAAAAAGATATAAAAAAGATAAATAAAAAATAAATAAATAATTTTTTCTTTATTTTTATCTTTTATTTTTATTGTATTTTTATTGAATCTTTATTTTTATTTTTCTCTATTATCTCTACAATTATATAAATGCAACTTTTTATGTGTATGTGTGTGTGAGTTTGTTCCTTATAGACTCCGAAATGGCTGAACAGGTTTTCTTTAAAATTTACAGAACTTTAGTGTATAAGTCTGGGAGTGATCTTAGTTAAACTTTGTCTTGGAATACCGCCGATAATCGATAATCGAAACCGTTATTTTAATTTATCTATCATCGATAAAGCCATTTTTTCTATGTTGTCGCTTTGCAGCAATGATAGAACAATGGGCTGTGAAAATTCTAGGGTGAGTAAGTAAGCATGTTTTATTTATTTATTTTTTTTTTTTTTGCATGATGTGGTTTGTAGGTTCAAACTAAATTACTTTTTTTTCAGTAATTGCAAAGAACTTTATAAGACTTGAAAATTTATGTTTTTTTTTTTGTTTTTTTTTGCATGACGTGGTCTGTAGGTTTAAATCTCACCCGTAAATTTCTTAATGTTTTTTTTTTTTCGTCAACTGGAAAGAAGTTTATATAAAATAATTTTATAAAAAAAAAACAATAGTTTCTCTAGAGTGCAATTTAAAATAATGTATATTTTGGACTTAGTTACTGCATGAACGCATGTGAAGCTTCCTTCTGGGCGATTTCACGAAATTCGATTACAATATAAATATAGGAGTGTGAAATATTCGTTGCTCATCAGTCAATCCCCGGCAACGTCGGGTCTCCCTGCTAGTTATTTATATTTCTGATAAATTTTTACTTATTATTTACTTTACAATCACCTTTAAAATGACGACTTTTCTAAGTTTTCGGGTATGCGGGACACAAATATCGCATTTAAATTTTCCATAAAAAAATAATTTTCCGGATATTAAGCAATGTAGTTTCTTATTTTAACAAAATATACACGCATTTACTCGTACAACAATGGCCACACTTATAACATAAGGAATTACATTGCTTAATATCCGGAGAACTATTTGTTTCAAAAATTTTAAATGCGATATTCGTTTTCAACATAATCGAAAACTTATAAAAGTCGTCATTTTAAAAGTGATTGTTAAAGTGGGAAATAAGTAAAGATTTAGCATATTTCTATATTATTACAATATATATTTCTATATTATTTCAATATATATATCTTTCTGTATACTTTTTCTATGCTTTTTCACATTTCTTTCTGTTTATTTCTATTCATTATTATCTATTCAGCCTCTATACACCTACGTTATATCTTTTTTTACTAGAATAATTACTTTTTTCTACACTATTTTTCTTATGTCAGTTTTTTTCTATATATAATTTAGCACTTCTCTTCTGATGAGAAGTATTGGACTTCGAAGTACCATGTTCTAAAACGTTTTATTCACAGTCCACATGTTTTTCCTTAATAATTTGATGACCAAAGAAAGTTTATTTAATTTTAAACTGTCACAAGTTACTATATATATATATATATATATATATATATATATATATATATATATATATATATATATATGTGTGTGTGTGTGTGTGTGTGCTCTGTAATTACATCAAGTTTCATAAATTGAAAGATTGGTATGAATAAAAGGTGAAACATAATTGAAGAAACATATTTCCACACACACACACACACACACACACACACACACACATACACACACACACACACACATATATATATATTCTAGCAGACATTATTAAATGGAAATGTTTTGCTTTATGATTCTTTTTTTATTATTACTTTTCGATTTTCCATATAATCTGTTTTATATAAAAATCGAAAATATTGATGAAAGTTCTATAATTATCACGAGCATTTTCGATTCGACTCTGAATCATCTTCAGGTTTTGATGAGGTGAAAGTTAAAAAGGAGCAAAAATGGAAAGTAAAAAAGTGAAAAAGTAAAATATACAATAAATTGCATCGAGTGATGGGAGGCTAAAAGTATTTAAAAAGTCGATTAAAAATCGGTTTAAATCTTAGTCGATTAAAAATCTGAATA
This sequence comes from Euprymna scolopes, assembly GCF_053919585.1. Classification (NCBI taxonomy): domain Eukaryota; kingdom Metazoa; phylum Mollusca; class Cephalopoda; order Sepiida; family Sepiolidae; genus Euprymna; species Euprymna scolopes. Next base: position 20,969,399 of record NC_136497.1, read on the forward strand.
TTAAAATCAACGAGTCCATGGGCCAAGATTGGCAAAGCCCATCGTTTACGTCAGAGATTTTAAAACGTTGTTGCTTTTCTCGAATGCAATGCTATTTATAGTAGGATGATTGGTTCTAATGTAGGATGCTTCAAAAGTTTTTAACATTTTAAAATTGTTGGCGTGTTGTACAATTTTTGTATTATCAACAAGGATTTGTCTAAGATTGGAGGAGGACAGTTATTTTATTAAATGTTGGTATATGGCGCTGGTGTTGTTTAAATGCATAGTGAGTCGGCGGGATAATGTTGTCGTTGTAGGTCCAATGTATGTGTTATCCCAATGTTTATTTTGACAGTTATTTTTTTATTTAAAAATTTTTTTTATTACATTTTCACCCCAAACAAGGCGCATTGCCACTTTGGTGTAGGGGGCTACTATCAGGGGAAACAACTACTGGGGTACAATGTAGGGATTTGGGCAGCAAGATGTTGGTTCACGTTGCACTTGAGCTTCTGCATGTCAGTACAGTTGGGAAAGCAGCTGTACTGACAGTTATATTCTTGTAGGAGGCGTTTGAGCTCATACACAACATTAGTTTGCTCTAATGTTTTTATAGCCGGGGAGGAATTGTTTTTGAAAACGAGTTTTTGAGTTCTAAACTTCTTATAGTAAATAATAAATTTGCTATTAACATGAGTTAATTATCAATGGACGCCGCTTTTAAGTGCATTTTCTTTAATTAAAATTTGGTTGCATTTGGTTTTGGTAAAATATATTAAAAGTTGGCATTGTGGTAGTGGCTAATATTATTGTTAGGGTTTTGTAGGGATTGTGGCGTTAGTTTTATTTGTTCATAAACAATATAGTTGGGAAACTAGTTATTGTTGAGTACCTGCTTTCTATATTGTTATTTCGACAAGTAATGCTTTTCTAGTAGATGAGATCAATTTTGCACGAATCAATATTATTTAATTATAGCTACCTTGTACCGTTGTGAGCACTTGCTTTTAAAGTTTAGAATGCTGGAATTTATGTTTGTTGTTTATTTCTATACATTTAAAAGTATTATTGGATATATCTATAAGGACGTCAAAATGGAGTTTTTTGTTATTATTCAATTCTGCTGTGAACTTAAGGATTGAGGGCTTTTTTAAGAGGTCTTTTAGTTTGTATATCTGTTCATTATTTTCCGCCTCAATAAGTATATCGTCCACGTAGCGAACACACACACACACACACACACACACACACACAAACACAATTAATAAAACATGTTAAAAATACTTTTACAAGAGTTAAAGCATATTTAATTTTCAAAAAGGAGACACAAATTAAATTTTGTCTCATTTTTGAAAATTAAATATGTTTTGAACTCTTTTAAAAGTCTTTTTAACATGTTTTATTAATTCTTTGTTCTTATTATATGCTCTATTTTTTATTTGTTTTTATTGAGCTTTTACATCTGGTTAGAATTACTTTATAAATATTAAGCCTTTTTTTTTGGATTTTCTTTGTAAACTTAATTGTAATTCTTATTATATATATATATATATATATATATATATATATATATATATATATATATATATATATATATATATATATATATACTAGTAGTACCCTGTAACCGGCGTTGCCCGGTGGAAGAGTGTCTCCCATCTCAAAACAAGATATATTGCCACTTGGACATAAGTTGTTGTTGTTGTCGTCGTTGTTGTTTCCCACAGGTATGGTAAAAAACAAAAGAAAACAAAAAACAAAAAACATCGATCAAGCCGTTAAAAGCTGTGGTAATGTTGACTGGTCACTTACCGGTCTCTGCAACTAAAAATAATTCGTCTCAAAGTTTTATTAAAAAGTAGAACTTTATGTAAGAACGAAAACATGGAAGCCTATGCTATGGAAATGAAACGAAGCTTCTTCCGTGTATTTATCATTTATTATACATTTCATTAATTACCGCAATAGTTGGTTGCAATTATGTCACTTATCACCGTAATTAAAGAAAAAAATATATATAATAAAAATAAACACAAAAACAAGCAAAACACGAAACACCCCGAAAACAAATGAAGGTTTTTCTTTTCATTTTGATAAAAACAAGAAAAAACGGTAAGACACCAAGAAAGTGGACCCTGTACACACTCATTCTTTCATTTGTTTTTTTAAAGCCCTTTACGACACGCGCTAATTTTTCAATAGTATTTTAAAGTTAAATTCAAGGTTTTACTATATCTTTTTTATTGAATTGTTAGGTAGCGCGGGTCGTAAACTGCAGAAGTACTAAAATAAAATATAACAAAATACTCAAAGAACAATGTTTGTTTTCTTTCATTTTATTTGTGCGCATTGTTTTTTACGCACCATTCATCAGTTTAAATTTATGTAATCTGTGGGAACATGCCAACTGGATGCTAACGTCTCCAGCATAAGAGACAAAATAAAAAATCGTCGTGTGCACATGGCTCCACGCATCGCTTCCGTTTGGAAAAAGAAAAATAAGAAACCATAAAAGAATTATCAACCAATGGCAGAGCTCCGCGCCGAAAATAAAGGCCTAAAATATCACAGCCGCTGGGAGCCGGTTTACGACTATAAAATGAGGGGACCAGAAAGAAAAGAAAAGAGATTCGCCCAGCTGCGTCAGTGAACGCACGGACATTCTTCCACCCGACCTAAAAAAAAGAAGAAAAACACAGGAGGCGAAGACGCCGCGCTGCTAGTTGTTGATAAATGTAGTCGCCGCTCTCAAGTTAAAAGCCTGGACACATATCACCGAAGTAGCACGACCGGCCGCCCACTTACCACCCCCGTCGTCTGAAAAGATAAGTACGCTTTGTTTAATTATACTACCCTACAAAAGTTCATTCCTTATCAATGCATACACACGCTGGGCTACCATTCTCAATTTTCCTACAACGTTTATTTCTCTTCCCACGCATAAACAAACAATAGTGACCCGAACTTGAGATGAAAACACGTTTCCTTTTCTTGCTACAACACCAGTCCTGCAACGAACATTGGTTACATACGCGCGGATATGTTATAACTAAAACGTTCATTTCTTTCAACAGCAAATAAACGACGTTTATCTTATCCATTAATTGAGTCTTTGTTTCCTTCAATTCCTCATTCGTTTCATTATTCTTTTGTAACGGGATTGGGGTATTTATATATCCTAGTCCCCTACAAATCAGAAACTAAACTAGTTGGTTTTAAAATGTTTATTACAGTAAATTAAAGGTTTTAAAACAAAGTTGTTGCATGAATTTTCCTCGAAGAAAATGTCGAAGAAACTGAAAAATTCAATTTAATAAAAATAAAATACGCGCACGTAAAAATGCAAGAAAAGAGAATATAAAAATAAAGGAAAATAAATAAGTATACGTATGTTAACTGGATAAAACAAAACTGTAAAAACGGAGAACCCTGCATAAATGTTAAAACATTCCAAATGGAAAAAAAGAGTACGATCCGATGACTGGGAGTGAACGTTCAACCCGTAGCTTACGAGGATATCGCTGGTATAAGACATGTTTTATTCTATTTTAAACAATTCAAGGAAGACGGCTAAACGCGCATGCGGGGTTGACGAAAGGAGCGATAGCCTCGCTGAATGGGATGTTCTCAAAAATGAAAATAAGCAAACACGATGTAAATAATGACCCCTCCCACAAGAAAGAAACGAAAATTGGGTGTGAATTAACAGTTATAACGCCTGATTGACACAAATAATACTGTAAAACGGCTTATTTCTCTCTCTCTCTCTCTCTCTCTCTCTCTCTCTCTCTCTCTCTCTCTCTCTATCTATCTATCTATCTCTCACTGCCACTCTCTATCTCTCTATCTCTAACTGTCCCTCCCTCAAGTGACTATAAGCAGAAGTAGTTTTGCATAGTTGTTTATGATTTTGGGTGTCCGTTGATGTTCATTAAATCTAATAGGATCGTCAATGAGTTATTTTTGGAGTGTAATATTTTCACAAATAAACAATAAAAGTTAAGAGTTTCTAAGTGGAATAATTCCGTGAATTATATAAATTAAACATAAGAATATTGTTTACGTACCGAAACATGGCGGTGTGTTTTATAGTTGAGAACTATTCATTTATTGATGGAATGACCGAATAGGGGAATTGTAGAATATATACTTCTCATCCAATCAGCTGAGCCGGACATTTTAAAGGGAGAAATCATTATTTGTGTCGGATGTCGAGGGCAAGAATATGCGATTGTGTAGGAAATCTGTAGTCAGGTAATGACGGCTAACACCCAGAAATAGTAGAAAAAAGTATAAAAGCACTCGATGTAGAATAGAGTCGTAAGAAGACTTGATAAAGTGAGGGTAAAATTTGAGCTACTTCCTCTGGAGGATAGGACGATGATGAACATGACGCTCCTCGGACTAAAAGTAATATTTTAATATTATGAAATAATGTGTATGTAATTGCGTTCCATAGCTAGATAATGTAATGGATAATAGCGTAAACATAATATTTTATAAGTGCCATCTGTTATTGTCAACTTATGGTAGTTTCATCCAGCGAAGTAAATTGCACCTCTTTTATTATATACAACACACACACACACACACACACACACACACACACACACACACACACACACACACACACACACACACTCTCTCTCTCTCTCTCTCTCTCTCTCTCTCTCTCTCTCTTTTGGAAGGATTAAATAGTTATTATGAGGTAGGCTGATATACCTATTTATAGAATAATGGATTTATCCAAAGACTATTAATATTGTTACATGTGACAAGGATGACCAAAGCCCCCCCCCTCCCTAATTTTTGAGTGGTCTTGTGCCTAATTTTTTGTTTTCTGGAACATTTCCTGAAAATAACATATACATAACTTAATATATTGGGTAGCGTTTCGTAGCACTTATGGCTTCAGAATCATGACACATACTTCTGTAACATACTTTTGCTAATAGATTTTTTGTTAGCTATACCACTGTGTTTGTTTTGATAATTACCGGCCTGCAAGCCAACAACAATAGAAACGATGGTGATGATGCTTTTAGATTAATTAAAATTGACTTACTGCCTGGACATTCACATCTATGAGAGAAGAATACTGGATGAGGTATGCATTTCCCGCCATTAAAGCAAGGCTGAGAGTCGCAAGGGTTCATCTTCTTATCACACCTTGGTCCTTTAAATCCTGAAAAGTGTAGAAAAAAAACTTGAAATGTTTTTTTGCTTATAAGAAATGATAGATAAAATCTGTAGAAATGGAGATCCCCCCCCCCATGGAAAATCGAAATCATTATTTTTCGTTTCACAATAAAATGATTCATAATTGCATATGGCACCGTAGCCAGAGAGAAGAATAATATGTTACCTGATATTATTATACTTAACATATTTTGCCTTTCAATGTAGTAATTATCAGAGAAGGGACTGGAAGTTCAGTTGATATCTTTTAGCTTATATTTTATACAAATCGCTCCAAACAAGGTATGAAGCCACTTGATGTAAGGAGCTAAAAAATAATACTTTAAGGTTAAAAACTTGCCCACCATAAGTGTTAGATAGAATAGATTTTGACCTAAAATCAGCAGTTCTTTCCCCTTTTCCAGAAAGATCACTCATGGAATGGTGGACTATTGTTCAAATTTATTTAGAAAAATACAAAAAAAAAATGTTTTTAATTTTTAATTTACCATTTGTAAAATAAAATTAGATTTTCTTGTTTTTCTTTTGTCACCCCAAACAAGACATATTGGCACTGAAACATAAGGGGACTATTATGATAGGGACCAGATTTAGGTAATCAATCTGCATTAGAAGTTAGGCAGCAAAATGCTTGTTCATATTACATTTACATTTGTGCATATTGCTATACCTGGGAGCAGAGAGAGAATTCCAAAGGTAAGCAATCTGAGGAAAGAAACCATAAGAATAGAAAAACTTTTAGCATTTAGTGACCTCTTCAGTTTTGCTGCTGGTCAGGTGGGTCAGACATATTTATGCTTTTTGTATTTTCAAATTAAATAAAACATTGTGTGGTAGGCAATGTGATTCTTGTCAATTAAGATGAAACTTTGGTTCAATTTTATGGAAAGGGTTCAAAATTGAATAATAGGACTGTAAGCAAAAATTATGGCAGATATCGCGTGTCCTTTTTAAAATGGATTTTTCTGGCCTGAATGGAATTTTAAAAACAAAAATCAAGTATTATGGTTCATTTGTGTTTCTAAACAAAAGAAAAAGCAATAATATGCAGCCATTTGTTTTGTAAAAAAAAATAATCGAACTGAAATTAAAAATAACACAAACCTCATTTGATTGAGTTAGGGTTAGAGTTATACTGCCTTTGGAATTCATTCTCTGTTTCCTGCTTCCCTGATTGTACTAACATGTTGAAATTTAAATGTAATGTTTGCAGAATGTGTCGGTGTTTGTATTGTGTGTTTGTTTTATTTTATTTTTTATACTTGTGAACATATTTGCACATCTTCTCAACGGCTGCCAATGTGAGAGATGACGGCTGCCAGAAGAGAAGAAGAAAGAGAAGACTACAGGAACAATGTTAAGGTCAATGATGTTGTCGAGTGAGGGGCCACATGCAAAAGTCACAATTAGTGTGAACATCGGTGAAGCATATTTTTTTTACAGTCACTTTCACACGAGCCAAGTAATACTCATTTGCAAACATGGCTCTGGAGTCGCTAACCCAAATGCTTAACTCAGACTTTTGAAATTTTAAAAGACACGACTCTGGTGTAAAAAAATATTTCACTCGTAATAATTGGTATATCGATATTAGTGTTGGGACGATTAATCGGAATCGGGAATCAGAAAAAAATCGGAACTTTTTAGGGTATCACAACTAGTATCAGAATCGGAAAATTTTGTGCCTGTTTTCCAATGCCCAAAACGATCTTATTAATTATTGTTTTGTCTGTTTGTGTGTTTTTTAATTTAATTTTCTATTGCTTATATTAATAAAATAATGATGAATATTTATTACTTTTAGACTGCAAGTAAAACTAAAATCTATAGATCATCCTCATCCCAAGTGTATTTTTACGTATGTGAAAACATATTTACAAACTGCATGTTTTTTAAGCCAATTCAAAAGTTAAAACAACAAAAATTCTCTAACTAAGTATTCAGAGATTTTTAAAGAATCAGAATCGGTAATTGTATCAGAATTGGGAATTTAGAACAGAATCAGTAATTGTACTAGAATTAGGAAAATATTGGATCGTCCCATCACTAATTGATATATTACTAAAACGTTGTTAAGGTTGCTTGTCACTTTACACGCATCATATGTGAGAGAAATGGAATGACGTAATAATAAAAAAAGAAATTTGGTCGAGCAGACATTTTATCTTAAGAAAAGCTTGGGTTGCTGTTGAAGTGAGTTGGATGATTTGTCATCATTAATCATCAAGCTCAGATCATCTATAAGATGAATTCTATAATTGCTTGTATTAGAATAGAAGAAAAAAGAGCTCCATATGGATTTTGGTCTCTTACCTTCAAGGCAATGACAAAAGGCTTTGTGATTGATCACTTCACAACGACCTCGATTTTTACACTTCACTTCGTTCGAGCAGTAGTAACCATCTGCAAAAGAAAACATATTTCATCTTTGTTTCTTGGTATCAAATCAGACATTTGTATCAGTTTTTTTGCTCGTAGAATAGACTCGTACCTCCTAGACCTAAACAGCCCCGACAAACACGTATAGCAGCAGAATTCCACCCCTTCATTGTGGCGGTCCCTGGATGCTGCAGGGCCTTCTATTTTAGTAACTTCTTCTCTCAGACTGATGAACGTTAGAATTCCCTTCTCACTTCCCTGACTGTACTAACGTGCAAAAGTTTAAATGCAATATGATGGCTAGGGATTTTTATCCTCAGCCACAAAAAAAATCAACAGATATTAGACCATTCCTGTAATGATCCAGTGCCTGTTGATTTTGTGGTAGGAGTTAAGTTCTGTGCAGTTCTAGGAGGTCTGCCCTCCCAGGCTTTGCGTTTTCTATTTGAGAAGGGGTTAGTTTATTGCTAATCGCCTGAGGCGCGCTCACTGGAGAATGCCGATGCGGCTGCTCAGGCACTTTTTGTAGGTAAGAGTGAGCCTCTTTTAAATTCTTGTAGTGCAAGAGAGCTAAATAACTCACCTTCTTGCATTGTCCCCTTTAAATATGGTGCAAAATAGTAGCCCCTTACGTCCAAGTGGCAATATTCCTTGCTTGACGCAAACATGAGTAAAATAAATATTATTGCCAGTGATGTAAATTTTCTAAATTTGATATACAATAGAACCCCAGAATATGGTGGCTAGAATACGTTTTTTTAGTGGAAAATTATGTTTTTCCAGACTCTGATTACGGTGTTATATATAATGTTACTAGCAGTTTCGCTCGGCTTTGCTCGGGCCCTTTGTACTGTTCATAACTTTATGTGCATATGTATATATATATATATTAAAACGTTTGACTCATTTCCAGTTAACCTACATCTAAAATTTTAAGTGTTTTGACCCAAAATTGGCGGAGGAGTTTAGTAATCTGCAAAGATCAATTCTTTCAAATTTGACCTCTTGGCAGCCAAATTTTTGCCCCAAACATAATTAAAAAGCTTGCTGCATGTCTGAATACCCTTTATGTAAATTTTATAATGTTTAAAACCCAAAATTGTCTAAATAATTTGCTAGAGACCGCAAAGGTAAAATCTTTTGAAATTTGACCCGTTAGCAGCAAAATTTTCGGCTAAGAACCGATTAAAAAGCTTGCCCTATGTCTGAACACACTTTATGTAAAATTTCAAATGTCTGAAAACCGATTAAAAAGATTTACACAAATCTCAATACCCCTCGTGTCAAATCTCGAATGTGTAGACTGAAAATTAACAGAGTAGTTTGGTAGGGAAATGTACACACACAGACAATTTCACTTTCATCAATATATGGATTTGATTATATACATGTGTATCATATACTGTACTGTATGTTGTTACTAATTTTTCATGCCGTATCCCGGGGTTCTACCGTAGTAAAATATTTGATATTAAATTTATGAATAGTTGCACACGTGTTGAGAATATTTGATTCTCACACACGTTGCAACAATGATTGTGTGTTTCCTTATATCATGTGGGCACGAAAGATTAAACATCAGTCATTAACATACATTTAACGTCTATTAAAACGTCATATTATATTGTTTGAAGGCCATGCTAATAAGAGATTCTTCGATTATTTTAAGATTACAATCATGTAGGGTACAAATGTTGTATATTGAACTTCCGGGCGTCATCGAGTTACCTAAGAGAGAAGATCATTATCGTTATAGAGATGTAAAAGTTATGAAATACGAAATATTCAGAGAGAATGTTTCGTTAACAAAAAAGGAATGTTATTGAAACGGATTATGTATTTTAGAATAATAAATATTATGTTAAATATTTATAAAAGAACTTTGGATTTTTAGAAACATAAACAAATAAGAGACGTTGCGAGCCTGTATGTGCTTTATCGTTATTTTCATGGCAAGTGCTCGTATGAGCTCAAATCTATGGGCTGACTTCCACGAAAAGCACTCGTCTAGCTGAAACGACTATCAATAATTTCCCACACTCTTTATCTGTGCCTAAACCTAAATGTAGATTCCATGAACAAAGCTTCTTTTTTAGAACTGCACGCCTGCGGTACTGTGTTATGTTTTCCTGTTTTCCAATTAACTTCAGTATGGTCGTCTTCAAGTCCAACGTGAACAAGTTCTTGATAAACCATCCCCTTAAGTAATCCAATTTACCAAATTTCCACTATTAACGATTACTGCGATATTTTCCCATTGACTACCGTACACTCATTATATTCGGGTGGATTCCGGGCCTTGATAAGTGGGGACTCCTTTGTAAAAAGCAAAAAAAAAAAAAAAAAATAGATTTAAGTTTTAACAATAACAAAGGGTGACTTCGTTATGTAATGCCAGAGAGTCAATTAACAAAGAAAGGAATTTCATATATTGTAAAACAGACGAGTTACAGGTTAGTTTTCAGTTTGGGAGTTTTAGAATTGCAATTGTCAGTCGTGAAGCGTTCGGCTGAGAAGTTAGAGAGACGTAATTAGCAAAGAGAAACAACGACCACTCTAAGAAGAAAAGACAACCATAAAAATGAAAAAGCGAATGTACGATATAAAATATAAATTGGTTGTCATGAGCGTTTTCTTTCCACGGAAGATATATTTGTCTGCAGCGTGGTAACCAACCAGGAGAGGGAGGAAACAAAACAATGTATGTGTCTTATCTCACCACCTCGCAACAAGAATATATATATATATATATATATATATATATATAGTGCCGGAAAAAAGAAAGTTCGCACTTGTCATTTTTTCAAAAACTGCAAATTTAAGCTAAATTTAATGTAACTGTTTTAACAACCTATACCTCATTTGATTCGCCTTTTATTCCTCTATAATTTTACATGTTCATATTCGGCTTTTAACTGAAATATTCTTGTGTTCACGTCAATTAAAAAAAAATAACTTTGAATTGAGGAGGCAAATAGAAAGTCCGCAGCAACAAATTTGCTTAAAACTAGCTTAAATTATCGCCCCTAAATCAACTTAAATTATCCACCAACAGGCAACAAAGAATCTCTAATCGTAATTGTTGTTGTTTCAGGTTATACAACGTAACAGTTAGTCTATATCCCACGACTTTCTCTTAGTGATCGTCAGGAGTTCATTAATCTCCACCTTTCTGGTTTATCCAATCGAGAAATTGGCCGCAGATTGAAATGTGATGAGAAAACGGTATGAGGACTGTGCAAAAGCACCAAAACACCGGCAGTGTTCATGATGTCCTTACATCTGGTCGTACTAGAGTTACTTCTAACAGGGAAGACAATGCTATCAAGATCTGCAGCCTAAGAAACAGATTTGAAATGGTTACCCAAATCCAACAACAGTGCAATTTTGTAAAAAGTGCTCTCTTTCTATTGTCAAGAACAGATTAAAGGAATTTAATTTGTGAGAATATGTTGCAAGACGCAAGCCAATGATTTCTGTAAAAAACAGAAAGTGCTGTCTGGACTTCATCAGATGCAATGAAGATCATGACTCTTCATATTAGTCAAAAGTGCTTTTTAGAGACGAAAGCAAGTTCAATAGGCTAGGCAGTGATGGTAGGCAGTCCGTACGAGGAAAGACGAAGAATTTAATCCTAGGTGCTCAGTTTCAACGCTGCAAGGTGGTGGAGGTTCAGTTTTGGTGTGGGGCATTATTAATACCAATGGTCCAGGGCTTATAGTTCGCTTGCAAGGTCGAATTAATCCGACCAAGTACATTAATATGTTGACTGAGCATTTTCTTCCCTACTTTAGTCGGAATTCAGATGATAGGAAGCAAGAAAAAAATATACTACTTCAAGGTCAAAAACTAGCTAACGATTTCTGTTAAATGAATTTATAACCCAAAAAACAAAAAATTCTTTCCCCTTTTGTCAGAAACGTTGCTCATGGAATGTGAGGACTAAAGGACAAAATAAGAGACGCAAGAGTTACGAGGCACTGAAAGTCAACCCAAGGTTCGCTTTCAACTCTTTTAGATTTACAATTATGTAGGGTTTGTGAGTGTAGAAGTTTTTTGTACTGGAGTCAATTATCCACAATGGATATAACTCCCAGCTATACTTTAAGATGAATTAGTTTTTCTGTTTTATGAAAAAATAAATTTTTTTTCAGTTATTTATTACTGAAACATAACATCAACTGTAAGCAATTAAAAAGATATTGTATTTTACGTTTCAAATATAATAAAAGTCCATTTTGAACAAGTGTAAAATTATGGTCTATTACCTCCCTTTAGAATGTAAATTGGTATTGGAGAATAAAAGTAAATTAGAGTTGTTATGCAAAGCATTTCTAACAACCGTGAATCACTCATGGCAAACAGGCTGCAAAATTTCGCAAAAAATAATAAAATAATTAAGCATTCTTTGGATGCCAAGTCGGGAAAAACGGAAAAGGTTGTAGAAATATACATAAAAGAAGGACAGTAGTCTAACACCAATTTTACCTTGAACTACTTGTTATTGACGCATTTTGCTGCATCCCCTGGAAGTTCTTTTCAAAATTCAGGGATCCTGATGGAGAAATTGGTGGTGAAACCTAGTTGACATAGTGTTGCATTATTATGTTGTTATTGAAACAAGTTCACTCAGCCATGCTGTTTTATGTCTGATTAGGCACACAATGAATATTGCATACTTTCTTAGCATGCCACGGCTCTTGAAATCAGTGTTTATTTAAGGATAAGGATCTTTTGAGACTGCAGTGCTCACTGAGACAACAGCATAGTGATCATTAGCGGAGGAAATTGGGTAGAAATTAACTATTTAAGGGGTTGGCTTAATAAAAAATTGTTTACATTGGACTTGAAAACGATTATGCTGTAGTTGGCAGGAAGGCAGGCTAGCGGAACAAAGTTCCACAGCAAAGCAGTTCTAGGAATGAAGCTTTGGTCATGGAATTTGCATTTAGATTTAGGCAGTTTAGAGAGTGGAGGAAATTGTTGATAGAGTTGTAGCTAGATGGGCGTTTTTTGTAAATGTTTGGCGGGGAGACTGATTGAAGCTCAGACAAACACCTGCCATGAAAATAATTATAGAGTGGAGTCAGATTCGCAATGTCTCTTCTGTGGGGAAAAAGGATACAGGGAGAAGAAAAGGACATCAGCTACTAGATTTCGAAATCCGTTTTGAATTCTATCAATATAGGATAGGGTGCTTCGAACGACTGCGCCCCCCCCCCAGATGTGGCAACAATACTTTATTTTAGGACGTATTTGGTTCTTCCACAGCTAGAAGATTGCGTTGGGAGTAAGATATCTTCATGAGCGGTAGAATGGCGCAACCATATTTCCAGCATAGGTTCCTTTTAAACGTCTTGTCTACTGTGTTGTATATTGGACGGTTGTTAAGAGGTCAATAAGTTACGTTTGGCATGCATCTGAACATAGAAAGCGGAAGTAATAAACACACGAGTCACGTGACATTATCAACAAAGACAGGACATGTTATTAGTTAGAAACCGATTAGAATCATGTTGGTGTGCATTGAACAAAATGAAGTCTTAAAAAATCTTTACATGAGAAAACTAATTTTTTCCCCTTGTAACACAACCTGAGCTGATAAGATTATGAATACAGATGCCATTTTCATAATCATCTGTGTTGATTAATTCCAATTAACGAAAACTCTTTGTTTCTTTCAAACAGAGGTGCAGACGATCTTCAATTCTGCATGAAGTAATGACCACTAGACAAGCAGACGATATAAACATCTGTGTCGAAAGAAAACTTAACAAGAAAAAGGATTCTTCAAATAAAGAGATTAAATCAAATACCCTTTTATGGTGGAATTCATACTTTTCCTATTGGTATTAGTGATGCAATACCCTCAGTAGAATTTGAACACGGTATTCCGAGTTCACTTTCCACCACTATTTGCAAATTTTGCTTTGTAAACTTAAAAGATGAAACTTACAAGCGTTGATGCAGTGTGTGTAGTTTGTCGATCCTTCATTCAAAGTTGTTTGTTCTGTGCCGCATTCAAGACAAGTGCTTTCGCGGGAATGTGGCTGGAAATAACCAACTGGACACTTCTTACAATTCTCAAAACCGGTGGCAGAGTAAGTACCCGGCTTACATTCGCCTAAAACAAACAAACAAACAAACAAACAAACAAACAAATAAATAAATAAATAAAAAATAAAAAAATAAAAAAATTATTAATTGCAAAAGAATTTCGGATGTCATAATGAAAAGGGTCAAATTGCTATGAGAAGAAAGAAATCAATTTATGTGATGGTGTAAGCTGATCTACTTATTTCAGGAAGAAATAAACTTACGCAGACACAAATATAGTTACGACTAAATATCGTGGCAGCCATTTGCATCATTCATTTTGCATCAGATTGAGATTACAGACATATGTCAGTTGAGGTTCCAATTTTCACAGTCTGGCAGAAACTGAGTCATTTTAGTGATCTTTAATTTTGTAAGTTGAGACATTCATTCTGGGTAGTCCAAGGAGGTCCACCTTTCCAAATCTTGACCCCTCTTTGAAGTTGAGTAAATTTATTGGTTACTGCCTGAGGTGCTTTTGGGAAATTTTGACGGAGCTGTCTAGGTAATTTTTTAAAGGCCAGAGTATTCCTCCTTTAGGGGTACTAGCTTGACTATTCCGCCCTTGTGTCACATTTTCCAGCATTGGGAAGAAAATAAATACTGTGATTCATGATATTCCTTTGATCACAATCACGAACACATGCCAGTCGAAGTTCTTATCTCAATAATCAGTCCAACAGAAATAAGGTCATTTTTGTTGCCTTTTATCTTGCAGGCTGAGGCATTCGTTCTGGTTAGTTCTAGGAGATTCATCAACCGAAGGCTTCGTGTCCCCTCTTTGGAGTGGAGTAAAATTATTGCTTTTTAAAAAGTCAGAGTGCTCTTCCCTTCAGGGCGCTGGCTTGACTATTCTCACCTTCTAACGTCGTGTCACATCTTCCTCTAGCAGTTATAGCCCCAGAATCATGATCTGTACTTCTGTAACATATTTTTGTAAATAGACCTTTATTAATTATACCCCTGTGTTTGACTGGATTATATACAGGCCTGCAAGCCTACAACAATTCATATGCAAATATCAGAGTAATAGTGAAACGACATAGCTGTATTTTGGGTTTTACTGACGAGTCACCACCACATATCAAGGCCAAAAAAGAACTACTCGACGATAAGTGTTTATTTGATGGAAGGTTTGGCAATTGAATAATGGTATATACTATGAGAACATTATCACTAAACTCAAAACAGCAGCCGACTCATAAGACAGCAAATCTTCTCCATTTGTCAGAAACATTACTCATGAATGTGAGGACTAAAGGATAAAATATAAAGTTATGAAAAATAATAAAAGATTACCTTCTGCTTCATTAGTTTTAATTATTATGAATTTCATATTAGTCAACAATGTTTTTTTTGTTTAATTTTTTATGTGACATAAATGGGTTTTCCAGCAGATGATCATTTTTAAGAATTAAACATGTTTTTAAACTTTTTTAAAATGGAAATCGCTCAAAGACAAGACATGAAGCCACTTAATGTAAGGAACTAAAACAAATACTACTTCAAGGTCAAAAACTTGTGAACGATAAGTGTGAGATGAAATAGATACTGACCAACGCATTTGGTTTGTGCCATTTTATTCATAGTTGATGACCCTGAAGGACACGGAATACAATCACTTCCCGATGACCAATAAGTATTCACTGGACATGGGACACATGCTACACTGTTGAAGGTGTTTCGGATCGTATATCCAGGGCCGCAAATAGCTGTAAAGATAATCAAAGCAAGATTTCAGTTATAAATATAAAATAAATGAAGAATTTTTAGTAATAATCTTTTTCCGGGGTAAAAATGTTGTAAAATACATCACTAAAGCTTAATAGTACATCATAAGGGATATTGTGAGCCTGAAATTATTAAGTGTTTTTTGAGTCACAGCAGACTCCTTCATAAAGAAGACTCAGTAAATATGTATAATAATAAACTGTCTATAAACGAAAGTTTTTTCTTTTCTCTTTTCTTTTTTGATTCCATCACCAGACAGGATAGACAGATGTGCCGTCGCTTGTGTAAGTCACGGTTTGCATTAATTTCGCTACATTCCTATATTCTCTTTCCGTCTTTCTTGTTATCATTTATGTTTCCATTTTTTTTACATAGGCATCACCACTTATCAAAGTCCAGAGGACACTCGAGGGTAAGGATTAAAGAGTGTACAGTAGTCAATTGGACAATATAGTAATCCTTTGTAATGGAAATTCGATAAATTTATTAACTTAAATGGAACGACTCATCAAGAACTTGTTTACGTTGGACTTGAAGACAACCATATTATAAGCTGGAAAGCAGGCAAACGGAAGACAGTTCCACAGGCGTGCAGTTCTAAGAAAGAAACTTTGTTAATGAAATCTACATTTAGGTTTAGGCGCAACCGAGTTTTTTTTACTCTGCACCAAACTCAACAAAGTATTGGCAATTATTGAAATGTCTTTTCCTTGTTGACTGCCATAAGTTACTGGTTCTTTGCAGTTTTAAAAGGTCCACCATCCCAGTCTTTACCTTCTCTCTTTGAGAAGGTGCTAGTTTATTGCTGATCACATGATATTCCTCTACTGAGGAATACGGAAGGGGCTGCTCAGACCATTTGTGGAGGTTAGAGTGCTCTTCCTCTAGGACGCTGTCTTTTCAATCTCACGATCCGGTCTTTGTGTTACATCTTCCTGCCGTGGTGGGGGGAGATCAATAACCTCCTTCAAACTAGTATTAATTGTTCACATGGGACAAAGCTCTTTATGCCGTCATCACGCATGCATGCCTATTTATGACATCATCCAGTGTGCATGGTGACAAACAAGCAAGATAACACGCAATCAAGATCCACAGTTTACAGGTATATAAAAGAAATACTGACCAACGTGTCAACTGTGGTCTAGTGAAGGGATCTCTAAAGTTTTCGAATGGTGGGGGGGGGGTCGTATTGCTGACTTTTTAGGGCTACGTGGGCCAAAATTAAAAAAATAAATTGGCCAAATAACAATGGATGAATAACTATAAAACACGGTTAAGAAGCTATTTGTTTTCAAAATCTGAGTCAATGCAGAATTTTCGTGAAAAAATTAACATTCGAAAATCATTTAAACTATATTTTTTCATGAGTATTATTTAGTACAATTTAGTTAATATGAAACATGAAATTGGTGCATTTCTGACATTATTATATGTGAGGAGGAGGGGGTCCGTTACAAATGTACAATTGAAATCATTTATCAACTTTATTGAGTAAAAACTAACCATTTTTTAAAAAGGAAAACTTGTATTGGATGCAATGCGCAGGCACAGAGGACAAGTGAAAACGAGGGCCTACAATGGACAGTCAAGATGAAGAAGGGGACGCGGCATACTTATACAAGAGGGCATGCTGGTTTTGCTGATTAGATTTGCTTTTTAGGGAAACTGGTGCTCCAAAACCTCATTATTTTAAGCAGAAGATAAAAAAGAAAAACACCATACTATTTTCACACATTTTCATTTTTTCCCTAAATAATGTTTACGTTTTTCATGAGAGCTTTGCGGGTTTGGATTAAAAACTTTGGCGGGACATATCTGGCCCATGGGCCGTTCTTTGGAGACCCCCTGATCTAGTGTATTTATTAAAGAAAACACTGTAATAAAAAAAAAATAAAGTGGATGTAATTTTTATATTGGACATTAGATTTGTCGTGTTTCGTATTCTTACCAACACATTCTTCAATCACGGACGATCCATTTCTGTGTGTGGTCATTTTGCTTGGACATTTCTTACAATCCGATTGTCCTGGGGTGTCTTGGTACGTACCAACAGGACACAATTCGCACTGAATTCCATTAAACCACGTCCCCGTAGTACAAGGCACTAAATAAAAAAGAAAGCAAAAAAAAAAAAAATAAATAAATAAAATAATAATAATAAAAATAAAATAAAAAAAGAAAGCAAAAAAAAAAAGAAACGGTAACATATTCGAAATGACATTTAAAACTTTGCAATATAATAAACTTGATGTAAGAGAGATTTTCATTTTGAAAATATGTATTATACCTATTATTAATATTTAATATTAATAATTAATATTATTTATACATAATCGGCGAATATGTATCTGACATTTCCCTCACCGTTAAAAAATTTGCTTTTTTAATTTCTTTTTAAATATCCGAATCAATATGGATTAAGCATAACATTGTTCATATTATAAAATCTTTTCTTCGTTGCGATTACTTGTACCTTGTTAAATTTTTAGGTAGGGGTTCAGTTTACTATATGTTTATGTAAATTTACTCTCTCTTCATAATGAACTGTTCAGCACCATCACCTTCTGTGGATGTTCAGTGAAAATAGAGACGCCCTGATAATATTGTAGCTCTTTTGTTAAAACTGTAAAAGTATTAATCCAAGCTAGCAGGGACGCCTGGCGTAGCCCGGTCTTAAAATATACTTAAATATGATATTTAATTCATGGAGATTACGTATATATTATTATAGAGTCAATTTTCTATCGATTCTTATAAATTATAAAGTTGTGATTTCAAAAATAAAAAATATACCTATATGACTTGGGTGCATCAGCTTGACTTGAAACCGAAACCAAATCTCACGAATAAAAATATATGTATATATATAAATATATAACTTGAGTTCCTTTAGTTATAATCGAAACCGAAACCAAAACTTATGAAGAATTCATGGTAAAATTATTTACTACAAGAAGTGAAAGGTCAGAACAATTAAACGACAGTTACTCGTAAGAAAAAAGATGTAAGCGTGACACACAAAATAAAACACACACTATTGTATTAATACATAGATAAATATTCAGAAAGTAATATTGTGCTATATAGTTCAATACAAATAATAAAATCACATTGTTAGAGAAACCCTTTATTTCACTTCTTTAGCCCAGTACAATTTGTTCGTCTTATATGTATTCTTTTTTTTCTTCTGTTTATTTTGAATGTTTTCTTTTTTATATTTAGCGTTTTGTTGTCTCCTTTCTTTGGTGAAGAACAGCTGCACGTCAGAATTGCTATGAGTTCCTTTCTCACACGATTACAACACTGATCATATGTATTATAATAATATTCGAAAACGAGGCTACATCAAAGGGAGATCACTCTTATATTCTCGTCCAGGGTTTCCAGATTGGCATTTTAAAGCCAAATTACGTGAATTTGGCATTTTTTTAAATAGTTTGACCTTCTAAAATTGTATTCGACCTTTTTCAAGGTGTAATGTACGAACTAGCAAAACATGATATAGATGTTACTTAGATAAGTCTTAAAATTATTATATCACTTAGATAAATTGAAAAAGAAACAACTTTTAATTTTTTCAACGGTATGTATTTTAAACCCTTGCTAGGGGTCACAAATGAAAGAAACCACAAGTAGTGTAAAGTGTATAAAATATAATATGTATTTATCATAAAGAATACAGGAGCCACTAAAGTGGTATGAGAGGAACGTGTTCGTAGTATGCGTATAAACATGGTATGAATGTCTCCATTTAGTCTCTGAAACCAGTGGTATTCATAGGACTGGTTGATTTAACTTAGTTCTCAAATAGAGGTGATTTGTACCCCACAACAGTCTGCTATTTAAGTTAATCGTAAAACGATACCCGATTTGAAATTAAGAAAACATGCTTGCAGACATACTTATTTTAACTCCAATTGCAGTGGTGGCTTCTGGAGTTGTTGACTCCTGGCCACTTGAGTTTCTTTAGATGATTAACAGAATTACATCACAGTTAAAAGATGAGCCTTGCGCGATGGAAGTGTGCTTCTGTGCTCAACAATTTAGAATAATAAAAAAAAAGAAAAAGAAAAAAAAACTTACAGCAAACAGGATCACCAATGTAAGGGATAGCTAAATATCTTTCAACTGGACACGTGCTTGGCGACGTATCTACATTCAATTTCATGTTAAGTATATGGCATCGGTCTGATGTGAAATTAAACATCGCTCGAAATGACGGCTTTTCTAATTGTCCATAGATTTCGGCTAAACATTCTTCCAATGGTTTTCCTAACGGTTCAGTTGCAAGGGACAGCGTTAGTTGAGCCCAAACCTGTTCAAAAGATGTGGAAACGATGGCGAAATATTTTCATGGTGAATATTGTCAATTATAAAAGTGAAAACCGAAGGAAGCTAATATCTTCAACATGTGAAACTAAACAAACTATTTATTTAGTCCGCAAGGCTGGGAACAAGAAAATTATACAATAAAGTGAAAAATGATTATAGTATTTTTCATTTTGTATTATGGGTTGTTCATTCCCAGCCTCGCGTATGAAATAAATTATTCGTTTATTTGCATTATCTGCGTAAACAATAGTATCAACAAAAAGTAGCTTACTATAACTCAAAATTGGAAATAAATTTCCATTAAAACATATATATATATATATATATATATATACATATATATATACATATATATATATGTATATATGCGTGAGCATATTTGTGTATGTGTACGTGTGTCTGCATGTATATAGATATATGTGTATTTTTGAAGAGTAGAATCATTTTCAAATAATATTCCAAATAACATAAAAGCACAAAGTTGTTTACAGCTGTTCGGAGGCAATGTTCATTTTAAGTCTTGTAAGGAAAATATTTTTCAAAACATCGAATTTGTTCAGAATAAACTTTTTGTAAGTAACTAAAACAGCACTATCCTGATTATCTATATAAACGCACATATATGTATGCATATACATTTACACATACATACGCATATATATACATATACATATATATATGCATATATACATTTATATACGTAGATATATATATGCATACACATATATGCAGATATATATGTATATACACGCATGTACATATACATTCATATGTACATGTATAGCTATAAATATATAAATACATGTACACACACACACACACACACACACACACACACACACACACACATATATATATATATATATATATATATAATACGTCCAAATAAAATTGGGCGACTTTCTAAGAAAAACACCGGTTCTCCAAGGTGGAGAGATAAACATTACTATCGTTTAAAAAATCAAAATAAAAACCACTTAAACAGATAAACGATAAAAAAGAAGCTATGGGAACATAGCGCAGTGGATTAGGGTGCTGGACTGAAATACATAAGGTCCAAGGTTCAAATCTTACCAACAGTCAAGCTACGCTGGAGAGGAGTAGGGCTCCGAAACACGTGTGTCCGTAGATTACTGTTTTTAAAAAATAATATATATATATATATATATATATATATATATATATATATATATATATATATATATATATATATATATATATTCGTTTATTTGCATTATCTGCGTAAACAATAGTATCAACAAAAAGTAGCTTACTATAACTCAAAATTGGAAATATATATATATATATATATATGTGTGTGTGTGTGTGTTACGATCCAGATAAGAATAATGTTATGTTCGTATTAATATTCAAAAGGTCCACATTAATAATCATATTTTACCGGAAAGTTTGGCTCAAAAAGGAATTCTCTGAGTTCTGCAATATGACTAACAGTGGAAAACATAAGATAGGATGATTAGAAAAAGCTATAGACACCATGGTTAAGAACTGAACAAATACATTTAAACCTAATTGCAACCACCTACTACTTGAAAAAATATTTTCTGAAATAAAATGAATAAGAGAATCCTTTACCTGAAACAATTGTCCTTGTGTCACATTCAAGTTATCCACTTTGATATGTTGCGTATCCCTGCCATAACAATAACTGCTGATTTGACTCCGGATGATCGGGAAATTGGTGGAAAAATCTTGCTTAATTCCATGGTAACATGATGTCATTTCTCTTGTGTCGTATAACATAGTAAAACGAAGGTAATTGGAGCGTTCCGAACCTCCTAAAAAGTAACAATAAACGTTTCACCATTAAATAAATCATTATTCCGGGTGTTAACGCTGAAAACAACACTTTCTTCCCCCCCCCCCAAATCGTTTTTAAAAAAAAAATTTTTTTTTATTACATTTTCACCCCAAACAAGGCAAATTGCTACTTTGGTGTAGGGGACTACTATCAGGGGCAGCAACTACTGGGGTACTATGTAGGAATTTGGGCAGCAAGATGTCCGTTCACGTTACACTTGAACTTTTGAACGTCAGTACTGTTGGGGAAGCAGGGACCTGGAATGGAATTCCAGAGTCTAGCGGTTCTGGGGAAGAAGCTATTGGAGTAGAAAGATCTTTTACATCTAGGGACCTCTACAGTGTGGGGGTGGGATTTAGCAGCCTGTCGGGTTTGTTGAGGGTGCTCACGTCGCGGGGGCACAAGTGATTGCAGTTCGTCAGAGCATTCACCACTAAAATACTTGTAGAACAGGCAGAGGGATGCAACATTTCGTTGATGGGACAGAGGCTGAAGCTTAGATGCCAGTTCAGGGCCTATCAGGTTTGCGACTCTCTTTTGAACCTTGTCAAGGAGCGAGAGACTGGTAGCCGATGCACCAGCCCAAATGTGACAGCAATACTCCATACATGGGCGAATGGTGGCCTTATAGAGGTGCAGGATACTTTCGGGTGTTAGTAGTTGTCTAACACGGTAGAGAGAGCCAACCTTTCTTGCAGCGGCCCTGGCAATGCCTTCAATGTAATTGTTCCAACTCATGTTTCCTGTGAACGTTACGCCAAGGAGTTTGAAAGATGTACCCTCAGATAAAGAGTCGTTGGCCATTGCTATAGGTGGTAGAGAGGGTTTCTTGTAATTATTGAATGAAACTAGTTTAGTCTTGGTGGCATTGAACGTGACCAACCATTTTTGTCCCCATTCCACTACAGATTGCAGATTATTCTCTAGTGTTTTTGCCATTTTAGAAATGTGTTCATTCGTCTTCCTGTCGTGCCTGCCATAGAGTGTAGTGTCATCAGCATATATACCCATCTCAGAGGCAATTTTGTCGGGAAGGTCATTTATGAATATCAGGAACAATAGAGGTCCAAGGTCCTGGGGGCACTCCTGCATTTATATCATATTGTTTAGATGTACGACCGTTGAGGACAACCTGGATTTTTCTCTTATCTAAGAAGGATTTAATTATGTTAAGTATTCTACCAGTGATACCGTATGATCTAATTTTCCTGAGGAGACCCTCATGCCATACCCTATCAAAACCCTTAGATATATCTAGAGCTACTGCTCTGCCATCCTCCGCTTTGTCCAGTGAATGGTATATACGTTAAGAGATTGCAGTTAGGATGTCTTTTGTGGAACGGGCTTGTCTAAATCCATATTGTTGGTGAGTCAGAAGTTTAGCATCTGTAAGGTGATGGACTAGAGCATGGTTAATTAAGGTCTCAAATATTTTGGCAAAAAGTGGGAGGAGGGTAATGGGGCGATAACTTGATGGGTTAGTCCTTTCGCTAGAATTCTTGAATACTGGTACAACAGAAGCAGTTTTCCAACAACCCGGAAAGCAAGCTTCATTAAGGCATTTGTTGTAAAGTTTGGAGAGAACTAGAGCTACTTCGGCTGAGAATTTTTTTAATAGCACAGCTGGGATGAGATCGGCTCCACATGCTTTTGAATTGTCAAGGTTTTTTATGATGGCTTGCACCTGAGCAGGGGTGATTTTTAGATCGTCTAGCGTGGCGTCTGTCCGCATAGGAAAATCAGGTAGGGGGTGGTTGGAAGGGTCCAGTGTGGAATTTGAGGCAAACCGACTTGCAAGCATGTTAGCCTTCTCGGTTGCTGAGGAGACAACCTCATGATTGTTGGTTAGTGGGGGAATTGTTGATTGCCCATTATTTTCTACATTGTTGTAGATTTTCCAGAAGTCTCGAGTTCCTAGTTTTTGTGCTTCGATGCGTTTTTTTTTAGTGGTTTTCGTAAATTCTCTCTTAGCTGTCGCTATTTCTTTCTTAACGTTATTTCTAGCTTCTATATACTTCAGTCTGTTTAAACTGGACTTATGTCAGTTAAATCTGCGGTATGCATGCTGCTTTTGAGCAATTGCAGTTGCGCAAGTCGAAGTAAACCATTGGGGAGAGTGGGGCTTACTATAAAATTTCCGCATGGGAACATGCGCTTCGATTGCAGTTTCGAACCAGTCAGTGGTCTCGTTTGCACACTGTTCAGCAGGGAGAGAAAAAATATTTCCCCATGGGGTATCCCTGATTAGTTCCCTGATGGCTTCCCAGTCAGCCTTTTTATAATATCTCGTTGTTTTGAGCACTGGCTCTTCAGTTTTGGGTCTAGAGTTTAGGGCGATTTCAATCATTATCTCTGCATGACCAGCGTTCCCGAGTGGGCTGTGGGCCTTCGTTATGCAATCATCGGGAACTGTGGTCAAAAACAAATCTAGAAGTGATGCGTGTTGTTCTTCCTGGTCAGGGAAATGGGTTGGAAAAGTAACAATTTGTGATAGGGAGTGAGATATAGTGAAGCTATGAGTTGTGCTGCCCGCTGCATCTGTGATTAGAGAATCCAAGCCAGTTTTTGTGGTGGACATTAAAGTCTTCTTTCCTTTATTATATAATGAAGTGAATCTAGCCTTATATCCCGACTTTTTTTTTGTCGATACGTTACGACTTACAAAATCAATATTTAATTATGATTCATCAGTTTATTTGGTGGATTACTGGAGCATGTTATTAAAAATAGAATATAATATAGAGTTCAATATTCGGAATATTTTTCAACCTATACTCCTATAAATTTGGGATTTTTGTGTATTGATATTCATATTAAAACTTTTTTTCTATTTATTTAAAAGGAAAATACAATTATGTTATATATGTCATCTGCACAAGACCTAGCGAATTCTGTGTGGGTCAACTGCTTTTTTTTTTTTTGTAAGTAGGAGAAAAAAGCTACTTATGTGATTTTTGTGTGTCAAATAGTGAACTATTCAAGAATCACGAGAAACGATAAGGTAGAAAAAAATTATGAATGAAAATATGTATCGAAAAGAAGTACACAAATTTAGTTCTTAGTGTTTTAAAAAGGAGACAATGTATTTTAATATAAATTGAAAACTGCAGAGTCATTATACCGGAAATGACGTCATTTCTCTATAACTTGACTGGCCAGTTTCTTTAGTATTAGTTAAAATATGATATAATAACTTTGTTTATGGAGGGAATATGAGATCGATTGATTGCAAAGAACAGATACTACACTTTGATCTTATTTATTTATTTTATTGATGTCAAAAAATTGAGTTTACAATAATAAAATCATAAAAAACAAAAATAACACACAACAAAATTAGGCACAAGCTTAGCCAAAAGACCAAGTAATCGTATTATATAGCGTAATTTCCCCCCAAATCATTATCTTCTCCTTAAAAAAAAATGTATAAAAAATCTTTATGATATACGACACTGACAATAGATGTCATATTCCAAAAGTCACATAGAAAAACTGCTGATTCAAAACATCAGGTAAATGGATCAAATGTACGTTGAGGACTTATTTGTCACATTCTAAAAATCATAAAAATAGATTAAGTAATGCTAAGGATAATATTTTACTATTACGAAATACGGACGGTGCTGAAATAAAAATGTCATTATTTAGAAATCCATTCTTATTATTGGGCGGGGAGAGGATTTTTTAAACTCTTCTGTACTTTAACCTAACAAGTTGATAATTATTAATATGTGGATATTCTTAATATTTTACTATTATGGAATACAGACAGTGTTTAAATAAAACTGTTATTATTTAGAAAGCCATTCTTAATATTGGGAGGAGAGAGTATTTTTTTTTGCTCTTCTGTACTTTCACCTAACAATTAAATAATTCTTAATATAGAAGGATAATATTTTACTATTATGGAATACGGACCTTACTGAAATAAAAACGTTATTATTTAGAAAGTCAAATAATAACGCTTTTTTAGAAAGCCATTCTTAATATTGGGAAGTGGGGGCATTTTTCTTTTAACTATTCTGTACTTTCACCTAACAATTTATTAAATAAAAAACTGATATACAGAATACGGAGCGTGCAGAAATAATAACGTTATTATTTAGAAAGTCATTCTTATATAGGGAGGGTAGGGTATTTTTCTTTTAACTTTTTAATACATAAAAAATCTTTATGATGTACGACACTGACAATAGATGTCATATTCCAAAAATCATATGGAAAACTGCTGATTCCAAAAATCAGGTAAAAAGATCAAGTTACGGTGACCGTATATGTCTCACAATCCAAATGACGTTATCAGCTATATGAGAGGCATTCCAAACATAATGTCTCCTATTCTTCTATTGTTTATGGTTTTTCCTAAATAGGTTAAGTTATCAACTATATGAGAGGCATTCCAAAAGTAACGTCTCCTATTTTTTAAAATTCTTTATGGATCTTCCTAGGTGAGAGAAATTCCATTCCTATTTTTTCATTGTTTATAGACCTTCCTAAGCAGGTTAATTTATAAAATATATGAGCGGCATTCCAAAAGTAATGCCTCTTTTTTATTTATTGTTTATGGAGTTTCCTAGTTAGATAACGTTATAAGCTCTATAGGAGGCATTCCAAAAGTAATGCGTCCTATTTCTATATTGTTTATGGATCACTCTAAGTGGGTTAAGTAGATTCCATGAACAAAGCTTTCTTTCTTAGAACTGCACGCTTGTGGAACTCTCTTCCGTTTGCCTGCTTTCCAGCTGACTACAATTTGATTGTCTTCAAGTCCAATGTAAACAAGTTCTTGATGAACCGCCCACCTAAGTAATCCAATTCACAAAATTTTCACTACTTATGATTACTACGCTATAACCCCATTAATAATGTATACCCATTAACCCTTATCCTCGAGTGGCCCCCGGGTCTTGATAAGTGATGACTCCTTTGTAAAAAAAAACCTCGCATCTCTCTATTCCCATATAAGTGATCCCTTTTACCCTTTTCTCAATCACCCACAAACTGTTGTATAATGATCCTGATGTAGATAGACTGTCTGTTGTGGCCAGTGCGATTTATAGAATCAAGAATTGGAACTCATTGTCTTTCAGCTTAGAAGATATTAGCACAGGCAGGTTGTTTGTTTATCAAAATTATCATAACAAAACTAGAGAGATGGGTCGAACAGGCAGAGCAGTCGTTGATATGGCGTGAAGTCGTCGGATTGCCGCATCACAACGATTCGTGGAACGAGATTTTGGTGGAAGATTGAAACGAGATCACAGAGAATCTGGTTCTGGGTGGCAGTGAGAGCAGATAAAAAAGTCTGTATCTGGATTCCAGAGAAAATGGATCGAAGAGAGTTGTCATGGAGGCGACAAAATAAAAGTAAATGGCGACTAAGATCATAGTAAAATAAAGACCCACGTCCACATTTTAATGTAACAAGAAACGGCGATGCTACTTTGACCGTGGTAAAAATCATTGTGGCTGAATAAAACCCAATTGACCCCCCCCAAAGCATAGAGAGTTGCATCTGTTATTATGTGTTGAGAAAGATTTTGTTTCCAGAGGCAAGGAACGACGGTACACAAGCAAAAGGGCACGGCTAAGAGACACGATAACTAAATAAAGAGATACGTTCGATTTTATTGTAATGGACGCAACATTCGGTTCAAATACTATAGAAGTTGTTTCTCATGTAAGAACAATTTCATAAACTCCAGAATTGTTGTTGTGCTGTAACTGTTGAAATACAACGATATTTGCAAATTCCTAATTAACTGTCCTCTTCCTACTCACTTCACTCAACCGCGATCCTTACTTCGCACATGCTTTATACAGAAGGCACATTGGTTCTTTCTATACTCAAACCTATTTCTGGTCAGTTCTCTTTCTTTCTTGGCTCGCATATACACCATAATTTATATCAGATACTCAATATAGTTTCCCTATCCCCTCTTTCTTCTGTGATACACCATAATACTGTCGATTATCTATCTGTTTAGTGTTTATTGACTATCCAGTGATCTTACTCGACACCTGTTGTTTTCACACACTAAAGTAAACTTATTGATCGAAATAGTCGCCTGGGACCCCACTTCCATAGCTTATTGACTTTTTACTACACGACTCCCACCAGCACAAACATAAAGAACTCGATTTTTTATGGTACTTGTAAGCATTATGTACACAAAAAATACAATGGAATTACGAGATGATGACCAGTTTAGGTTCACGGTGTGTTAGACACTGGATATGAATGAGAACTCAAATGTGGGGAAAGTATATTTGTGTGGTGAAGTTATTAGGAGTGAAACCTGACAAGTAAAAGTTGTCGATATGCTGTATGGAGAGAGATGATATGAAAATACGATCGTTGTGTAATGTGAATTTTAAAAGCAGGTTTAGATCTGATGATTGTAGACGTATCTTTTATTTGTGCAGTATAGGTAGGTGTATATATGATGGAGGCTTCGTTGGTTTAGCCACATTGCAAGAATACATATTGATTGGGTTAGTATATATATATCATCTGAATGGACACTATCAATTTGCAAGAAAAAATATGGGAAAAAGTGATAAAGATTAACTTAAGAGGAAGAGGGATGAAGACCTGGCCAGAGATATGTAAGTTCTGATATCTACTTCTAAAAGCCGTTCGAAGCAGAGGTTAAACCGAATATGATATCATGGCAATCCACTGCAACCACTCTACAGTTCTAATATTAACAGTACTCCAAGCGTATGTTTTAATGAACTCATACAATTTCCTGAAGATTTCCCCTTCACCTTCCTATTCCTATCATCCATATCCAACAAATATCACTCAGCCATCTTTTATCTGAGAACGTGCTCTACTACATTAAATAAATATTACATTTAATTAAATGTATATTTCCTTCACTTATAAGTAAAGGTACGAATATTTCAGATTTGCATAGAACTTGATTCATAGTCATTAGATAAAAAAATGTCCTGAATTTCAATTTCGTCTTAAGATGTTTTAAGCTTAAGCCTCAAATTTAGATATTTTATAGAATCAAAATAATGCAACGGATTGTTAAACGAAATTGGAATAAAAAATTCTAGACAGTGTCAGTGATTTCGTTACATATTCGTCAACTTGTTAGAAAACAACATTTTTGTTTAGTTTACATCGCTCGATTTTAATATTTAGTCCTGGTCAATATTTTGTTAAAATTTTTCATACATAAAGGAAGTCTAGGGAGTTTTCACTCTCAAACTTAGGCCTGCTACCACTTGCAATCACGTACAGCACACCAAATACTCACTTAGTACATTAGGTTTAGAATCATTATATATTGTTTTTAATTTACGTCAGGGAACGTAAAATTGATGCGAATATCTTCTGTTTGGAAAATTAATTTGAT
Organism: Euprymna scolopes; assembly: GCF_053919585.1. Taxonomy (NCBI): domain Eukaryota; kingdom Metazoa; phylum Mollusca; class Cephalopoda; order Sepiida; family Sepiolidae; genus Euprymna; species Euprymna scolopes. The sequence continues at coordinate 20,998,316 of NC_136497.1, forward strand.
TTTCATCGACGAGAAAATACAGTAAGTAATGAGCACGAAGGACCTTAAAGAACTGAACAAAAATAGAACGGATTGAGAAAAACAGATTTTCCATATCAGATAAAAGAATGTAAATAGATGTTTACTTACTGACACAGTCCATCGATGGCCTGGACCATTCATTCCGTCCTCTACAAACGACACCTGTCCTTGTAAGTCCATCAGGTAAGAAGAACCCTTCGTTACACTCAATATTGCAGATCACTTCGCCATCAGCGTTCATCTCAGTGCACGTATGTATCCCGTTTAATGGTGCACGAAATGTGGAGGCAAAACACTGGTTTGCTGCAAATGAGAAAAGAAACGTCATATGTGTAAAACGTACCTTATGGATAGTAGTTGTTAGTGAACTGTTATGGACTATTTTTTTTTGTTAAATTCTTGTTTTATCACAGGAAAATAAATCAATATTTCTACGTAATACTATTTAAAAAATAGCGCGGTAACATAGATGCATAAGCACCGAAACTTGGGTTTTCGTTTGTTTAATGGAAATCGCTCACCATTAAATCACATCGATCTCATCATAAAATTTTATCGATCACATCATTAAATCCCACCGATCCCACCGATCCCACCATTAAATCACATCGATCTTACCACTAAATCACATCGATCTCACCATTAAATCAGATCGATCTCATTATTAAATAACATCGATCTTACCATTAAATCATATCGATCTCACCATGAAATTACGTCGATCTCGCCATTAAATCACATTGATCTCCTCATTAAATCACATCGATCTCGCCATTAAATCACATTGATCTTACCATTAAATCACATCGATCTCACCATTAAATCACATCGATCTCACCATTAAATTACATCGATCTTATTATTAAATCATATCGATCTCACCATTACATCACATCGATCTCACCATTAAAATTGTAAGAGAATCATTTTTTTACATGTTATTCACCACTTATCAAGGCCCGGAAGCCACTCGGGGATAAGGGTTATTGCGTGTACAGTAATCAATGGGATAATATCGTAGTAATCCTTAGTAATGGAGATTTGATAAAGTGTCTTTATCAAGAACTTGTTTATGTTGGACTTGAAGACATCCAAGTTGTAGTCAGGTGGGAAACAGGCAAACGGAACAGAGTTCCACAGACGTGCACTTCTAAGAAAGAAGCTTTGTTCATGGAGTCTACGTTTTGATTTAGGCACAGATAAAGAGTGGGGAAAATTACTGACAATCTTTCAGCTAGACGGGTGTTTTTCGTGAAAGATTGGCGAGGGGGCAGAGATTGGAGTGCAGACGAGCACGTGCCATGGAAATAACGATAAAACAAAGACAGGCTCGCTACGTCTCTTCTGTGGGAGAGAGGTTACAGGGAAGAGAAAAGGGAATCCCTCACTAAGTTACAAAGTCTATTTTGTATTCTATCAAGGCAGGATATGCTGTTTTTAGCAGCCCCTACCCAGATATGGCAGCAGTACTCCATCCTTGGACGTACTTGGCTTTTGTATAGATAGAGAATTGCATCAGCAATGAGATATCTTCTGGGGCGGTAGAAGGATCCTACCATTTTTCCAGCGACCTTGGCAACAGACTTGATGTACGTGTTCCATTTCAGATCAGGAGTAAAGGTCAAACCCAGAAGCTTATCAAAACATGGAGCTTCCTCAAGACGAGAGCTATTCATTTCAATTGATGTCAGATGGGGATCAGAGCGTTGATGATGTAAAGATAGAAGCTTGGTTTTAGATGCATTAAAAGTAACCAGCTACCTCTTTCCCCAGTGTACCATGCGCTTAAGATCCGAGGAGAGAGAATCAGAGAGAACTTTGTCATTTACGGCCTTTGATGTGTTGCCATAGATAGAAATTATTTAATAATTGAGAAAACATTTCCAGTTATACCGTAGCTGGAAATCTTGTGAAGTAGGCCCTTATGCCATACTTTATCGAAGGCCTTCGATATGTCAAGAGCAATTGCTCTAGAAAGGAAGTCTTTGTCAAGAGATTCACTAATCCTATGAGATATAACCGTTAGCACATCTGCTGTAGATCTAGCAGTACGGAAACCATATTGCATGACACTAAGAAGGTTATTTCTGCTGAGGTGGTTGACTACTTCTTTATTTAATATGGATTCCAGCAACTTACTCATGACACACAGTAGACTTATTGGTCTGTACTGAGAGGGAGATGACTTATCACCTGAATACTTAAATACAGGGCATACTGATGAGGTTTTCCCGGGTGTTGGGAAGCACTTCTCTTTAAGGTAACGCTTAAACAGTTTTGTAAGTATGGGGGCAAGTTTTGGTTGAAGCTTTTTCAGCACTATAATTGGAATGCCGTCAGGGCCAGTTGCTTTACTGGAATCAAGATTCTTGATTAGCTTGGCGACCTCACGCACAGACATTTGTATGTTGCATAGTGTGTTTTCTGTTATAGGAGGAAATATGGGGAGTTAATGGCCTTCGTCGCATAGGGTAGAATTAGCTGCAAAGTTCTTGGCAAATAGTTTGGCCTTGTCCGATGCTGATGAGAGGACCTCAGGTCCATTGATGATGGTTGGGATAGAACGCACGCTTCCGTTCAGGACCCTGTTTGCTATTAGCCAAAACTGGTGGGAACCAAGACATTGTTCAGCTACTTTTGATTAAACGGACTGAGCATATGACTCTCTTGCATTTTTTATGTCTCTTTTACAGTGGTTGTTGGCAGTCCTGAAAGCAGCTTTAGTCTCAGTACATCTATTACGTTGGTAGCTATGGAAAAAGTGATTTCTGTGCGTGATGGCAGTAGCACATTCTGGGAAGAACCATGGCTGGCTGTTAGGTTTTTGTTGGAATATTTTGGATGGTATGAATTGGTCTATGCCTACAATTAACCATTCGGTCAAGTCTGATACTATAGAGGACACATCCTTTCTAAACATGGAATGCAGAGGTAGATCAGATATAAATGTACGGAAGCTGTCCCATTCATTTATTCCTATGTGTGCATATTTAAAAAAAAAGTTATTACATTTAAGATGCAATGAATTAACCTTAATCCTTCCTCGTGGAATGTTTTAAACACTAAATGGATATTAAAAATAGCAAAAATAAAATATTCAGTTCCGTTGAAACATTCTTTCTCTAAAACATCTGTCCGACAATTCAGCATTTAGTTATCATTTTTTGACCATATTAAATTCAAGAGATCACGTGGCTCTAATAAATATGCATTGCTTCATGATAACCGTACGCATAAGCAGAATAATCGTATAATAAAAAATGATAATTTCTGTACAGTTTTATTATATGGTAGCAATGGACCAAATAAAAAATCATGCCAATTCGTCTTATTGATTCTTATAGGATTATATGAAGAAATAATAATAAAAACAACAATGAAGGTTTTAACAAATTGCGAGCGAATTTTTATTTGTTAAAACTAAAATCTTACTTACAAATTCAGACTAGTCCTCGTCTCCGATATGAGTGTTCAACAGATTTGGTAACAAAACCCACATACATAGACCGTTTCAGTAATGTTGTCACATATTCGTCAAATTGTTAGAAACAACATTTTTGTTTAGTTTACATTGTTCGATTTTAATATTTAGTCCGGTTCGACATTCTTTTTAAGCTTTTCATACATAAAGAAGTATAGGGAGTTTTCACTCTCACACTCAGTCCTACTACCACCTACAATCATGTACAGCACACCAAAAACTCACTTAGTAGGAGAGTACGAAAGTAGTAAATCTTATGGTTACTTTTGACAGCTTCGCAACTCTCACTTTTTTATTTTATCATTTAGACCTCACATTCTATGCGCGATGTTTTTGACAAAATAGGAAGTATTACTCTTCTATGTCAAAGTCTACGCTTATTGTTTTTGACTTTGAAGTAGTATATTTTTAGCCCTTTACAGCAAAGGGCTTCATAACTTGCCTGGAGCGATTTCCATAAAAAATGATTGGTTAAAAATTCATCACCTTCGATTTTATCGAAGAATGGCAGATCTTCGAGTGGAACATTCTGGTTTGACAGATCATCGTATGGGAACAAGATTTAAAGTAACATTACTAAACTGAACTTTTTAATCATTTGGATTTTGTTTTTAAGATCGCTAATCTACATTAATAGTTTTCGGAACTGTTGAACTAAAACTACTGTTTTTTTAGTAAATCTTTCTGGTTTTAAAACGTCCAAATTTTAAAAGAAATCTCCACATTCAATTAGCACAATAAATGTAAAAAAAAACAAGGGGAGGTAAGTAAGGAGTACCTACGTGTAACATGGACATAGAAAGAGCAGTTAACAGAATCACCAGTTTTACCAATCGCTTCAGCCTGAACATGAAAGTGTCGGTTAATATCCTGAAGGGTTGGAATAATTCGTTCCGGAGTCACGGTCGTTCTTACACTGTTTTGAGAAGAAACCATCGGAGTCAGCTCTATACTTTCTCCAAATGCCGCCAACGACTTTTCAATGTAATTTGGACACGTAATTTCCACGGGAAGAAATGCTACAATTAAAAGTAAAGCAAAAACAAATTATTAAAATTAGTTGAAGGAACAAGCCTCTTTGCTTTCAGATAATTTCCTTTGATACGCAGCTGTTTTTTTTTTTAAATTTTAATCCGATATTGTATTTCGATAGGACGATGACTTATCAAGTAAATATATATATATATATATATATATATATATATATATATATATATATATATATATATATATATATATATAAAATTAATCCCACTATAGGATTACAGCTGTGTAGTCAATTCAGTCCTTAATAATACTGTGTCACGCTAAGATTTACATAACCGCCTTATAGAAACTATGGTATTTGCATTATCCATTACCGACTCGGGTATCTTCGTGTAATTTCGGGAAAATTACCAAAACAGCCGAACGATTACAATGCTGCTTTTAGTATCTATATTACCATTTAACATAGTGAAATTGATATTGAAGCTGAGCGTCTGCGTTCTATACTGAAACCAGCGCTGTATATGTTCGCCTGTTTCTAAAAGTTTTAAAAATATTACGAAGATAACCTAATTAGCTACGAATAACAGTTTATACCGAAATACCGGAAGAATATTGTGAACCTTCTTTATTTTTTTATCGTCTTTATTGAGTATCACTCAATATCTTGCTATAAAAACTTGCAAAATCATTAAAATGGCTGTTATTAATGAATCTGTTCTAATTTTGATTTTTCTACATTAAGTTTTAAGTTCATTTTGAATTCTTTTACATAAAACTTAAATCTGGATTTTGATGAGAGAAAACTCGTTCTGATAATTCATTGCAATTTGTTTAGGTTTGGTGTATGATGATGATGATGATGATGATGATGATGATGATGATGATGACGAGGAGGAGAAGGAGGAGGCTGATGATGATACATGTTCTCTTAACAATGCCAACAATATTTTAGGTTTTAGTTTATTTAAACACAAACGAAAAAATCCGACTAGGAAGATTATGACAATGATGACAGTTTATACAAATGAATTTTTACAGCTAAAAATATTACTGATATTGAATATTTTTCATTTCCTTTTCTCTTTTCTTCCCTTTTTCAATGTCTTCTCAATTTTAAGAAAATGTTGTGACGACTTCGCGTGTTTCTACATATATGTTCCTACATATATGTTTCTATACATATGTTTCTATCCATATGTTTCTATACATATGTTTCTACGTATATGTTCCTACGTATATGTTTCTATGTATATGTTTCTATACATATGTTTCTATACATATGTTTCTACGTATATGTTTCTACGTATATGTTTCTATACATATGTTTCTACGTATATGTTTCTACGTATATGTTTCTATACATATGTTTCTACGTATATGTTTCTATGTATATGTTTCTACGTATATGTTTCTACGTATATGTTTCTACATATATGTTTCTACGTATATGTTTCTACGTATATATTTCTATACATATGTTTCTATACATATGTTTCTATACATATGTTTCTATGTATATGTTTCTATGTATATGTTTCTACGTATATGTTTCTACGTATATGTTTCTATGTATATGTTTCGACATATATGTTTCTACGTATATGTTTCTACATATATGTTTCTACGTATATGTTTCTACGTATATGTTTCTATACATATGTTTCTATGTATATGTTTCTATGTATATGTTTCTACGTATATGTTTCTATGTATATGTTTCTATGTATATGTTTCTACGTATATGTTTCTACATATATGTTTCTACGTATATGTTTCTACGTATATGTTTCTATGTATATGTTTCTATGTATATGTTTCCACGTATATGTTTCTATACATATGTTTCTATACATATGTTTCTACGTATATGCTCCGACGTATATGTTTCTACGTATATGTTTCTACGTATATATTCCTACATATATGATTCTACGTATATGTTTCTATGTATATGTTTCAACGTATATGTTTCTACGTATATGTTTCTACGTATATATTCCTACATATATGTTTCTACGTATATGTTTCTATGTATATGTTTCTACGTATATGTTTCTACGTATATGTTTCTACATATATGTTTCTAAGTATATGTTTCTACGTATATGTTTCTACATATATGTTTCTACGTATATATTCCTACATATATGTTTCTATGTATATGTTTCTATGTATATGTTTCTACGTATATGTTTCTACGTATATATTCCTACATATATGTTTCTACGTATATGTTTCTATGTATATGTTTCTACGTATATGTTTCTACGTATATATTTCTACGTATATGTTTCTATGTATATGTTTCCATATATATGTTCCTATATATATGCTTCTATACATATGTTTATACGCATATGTGTCTACATATATGTTTCTACGTATATGTTTCTGCGTATATGTTTCTAGGTATATATTTCTACGCATATGTTTCTACGTATATATTCCTACGTATATGTTTCTATGTATATGTTTATACGTATATGTTTCTACGTATATGTTTCTACATATATGTTTATACGTATATGTTTCTACGTATATGTTTCTGCGTATATGTTTCTACATACATATATGTATATATTCCAACGTATATGTTTCTACGTATATTTTCCTACGTATATGATTCTATACATATGTTTCTGTGTATATATTCCTACGTATATGTTTCTACGTATATGTTTCTACGTATATGTTTCTATGTATATATTCTTACGTATATGTTTCTACGTATATGTTTCTGCGTATATGTTTCAACATATATGTTCCAACGTATATGTTTCTACGTATATTTTCCTAAGTATATGATTCTATACATATGTTTCTATGTATATATTCCTACGTATATGTTTCTACGTATATTTTTATATGTATATGTTTCTATGTATATGTTTCTATGTATATGTTTCTACGTATATTTTTCTATGTTTCTACGTATATGTTTCTACGTATATTTTTCTATGTATATGTTTCTCTGTATATGTTTCTACGTATATTTTTCTATGTATATGTTTCTACGTATATGTTTCTACGTATATTTTTCTATGTTTCTACGTATATGTTTCTACGTATATTTTTCTATGTATATGTTTCTCTGTATATGTTTCTACGTATATTTTTCTATGTATATGTTTCTATGTATATGTTTCTACGTATATTTTTCTATGTTTCTACGTATATGTTTCTACGTATATTTTTCTATGCATATGTTTCTATATATATATTTCTACGTATATGTTTCTACGTATATTTTTCTATGTATATATTTCTACGTATATGTTTCTACGTATATTTTTCTATTTATATGTGTCTATGTATGTGTTTCTACGTATATGTTTCTATGTATATATTTCTACGTATGTTTCTACGTATATTTTTCTATGTATATGTTTCTACGTATATTTTTCTATGTATATGTTTCTATGTATATGTTCTTACGTATATGTTTCTACGTATATGTTTCTACGTATATGTTTCTATGTATATATTCCTACGTATATTTTTCTACGTATATGTTTCTACGTATATTTTTCTATGTATATGTTTCTATGTATATGTTCTTACGTATATGTTTCTACGTATATGTTTCTACGTATATGTTTCTATGTATATATTCCTACGTATAATTTTCTACGTATATGTTTCTACGTATATATTCCTACGTATATGTTTCAACGTATATGTTTCTACGTATATGTTTCTACGTATATATTCCTACGTATATGTTTCTACATATATGTTTCTACGTATATGTTTCTACGTATATGTTTCTATACATATGTTTCTATACATATGTTTCTATGTATATGTTTCTATGTATATGTTTCTACGTATATGTTTCTACGTATATGTTTCTATGTATATGTTTCTACGTATATGTTTCTACATATATGTTTCTACGTATATGTTTCTACGTATATGTTTCTATGTATATGTTTCTATGTATATGTTTCTACGTATATGTTTCTATACATATGTTTCTATACATATGTTTCTACGTATATGCTCCGACGTATATGTTTCTACGTATATGTTTCTACGTATATTTTTCTATGTATATGTTTCTACGTATATATTCCTACATATATGTTTCTATGTATATGTTTCTACGTATATGTTTCTACGTATATGTTTCTACGTATATATTCCTACATATATGTTTCTACGTATATGTTTCTATGTATATGTTTCTACGTATATGTTTCTACGTATATGTTTCTACATATATGTTTCTACGTATATGTTTCTACGTATATGTTTCTACATATATGTTTCTACGTATATATTCCTACATATATGTTTCTATGTACATGTTTCTATGTATATGTTTCTACGTATATGTTTCTACGTATATATTCCTACATATATGTTTCTACGTATATGTTTCTATGTATATGTTTCTACGTATATGTTTCTACGTATATATTTCTACGTATATGTTTCTATGTATATGTTTCCATATATATGTTCCTATGTATATGCTTCTATACATGTTTATACGCATATGTGTCTACATATATTTTTCTACGTATATGTTTCTGCGTATATGTTTCTAGGTATATATTTCTACGCATATGTTTCTACGTATATATTCCTACGTATATGTTTCTATGTATATGTTTATACGTATATGTTTCTACGTATATGTTTCTACATATATGTTTATACGTATATGTTTCTACGTATATGTTTCTGCGTATATGTTTCTACATACATATATGTATATGTTCCAACGTATATGTTTCTACGTATATTTTTCTACGTATATTATTCTATACATATGTTTCTATGTATATATTCCTACGTATATGTTTCTACGTATATGTTTCTGCGTATATGTTTCAACATATATGTTCCAACGTATATGTTTCTACGTATATTTTCCTAAGTATATGATTCTATACATATGTTTCTATGTATATATTCCTACGTATATGTTTCTACGTATATTTTTATATGTATATGTTTCTATGTATATGTTTCTATGTATATGTTTCTACGTATATTTTTCTATGTTTCTACGTATATGTTTCTACGTATATTTTTCTATGTATATGTTTCTCTGTATATGTTTCTACGTATATTTTTCTATGTATATGTTTCTATGTATATGTTTCTACGTATATTTTTCTATGTTTCTACGTATATGTTTCTACGTATATTTTTCTATGCATATGTTTCTATATATATGTTTCTACGTATATGTTTCTACGTATATTTTTCTATGTATATATTTCTACGTATATGTTTCTACGTATATTTTTCTATTTATATGTGTCTATGTATGTGTTTCTACACTATATGTTTCTATGTATATATTTCTACGTATGTTTCTACGTATATTTTTCTATGTATATGTTTCTACGTATATTTTTCTATGTATATGTTTCTATGTATATGTTCTTACGTATATGTTTCTACGTATATGTTTCTACGTATATGTTTCTATACATATGTTTCTATGTATATATTCCTACGTATATTTTTCTACGTATATGTTTCTACGTATATTTTTCTATCTATATGTTTCTATGTATATGTTCTTACGTATATGTTTCTACGTATATGTTTCTACGTATATGTTTCTATGTATATATTCCTACGTATATTTTTCTACGTATATGTTTCTACGTATATATTCCGACGTATATGTATCTACGTATATGTTTCTACGTATATGTTTCTACGTATATATTCCTATGTATATGTTTCTACATATATGTTTCTACGTATATGTTTCTATGTATATGTTGCTACATATGTGTTTCTACATATATGTTCCTACGTATATGCTCCTACGTATATGTTTCATCGTATATGTTTCTACGTATATATTTCTACGCATATTTTTCTACGTATATGTTTATACGTATAGTTTTCTGCGTATATGTTCCTACGTATATGTTCCTACGTATATTTTTATATGTATATGTTTCTATGTATATGTTCCTACGTATATTTTTATATGTATATGTTTCTATGTATATGTTTCTACGTATATTTTTCTATGTATATGTTTTATATACACATTACTGTTATATTTGTTTTACTTTACTACTCGTTTTTACTTTTAATCGAACTTTTCTATTGACAATTATTAGAATCAAACAATAAAAACTAAAACTAAATCCTTTTATAACATTAAAAATGTACAACACAGGGAACACCGTGTAATTGTATTAACTTTAAATTGATGTGAGATTAATCCGGGGAAAGGAAGTGAAGCCGTCACACTAACAGGGGTACGCTCGCTGACAGACGCGACAATTTTGAAGATGGGCAAACAATATAAGCTAAGTTAATTTAACAAATCCTAATATTACCAAAATGGCAACTGCTTTTTTTTTTTTTTTCTTAATTTTGACTAATGTATTTTAACTATATGCGCATATATTGTCTTTAACTCTTTGCTTCCATGCGAGTCGTTTCTTCTATTACTTTATTTTTTATTTATTTATTCACTTTGTTTATTTATTTCTCTTTTTGCTTTTACCAACTGTGTATACCTTCTCTTTAAATGTATTTATTTAATGCATTTTAATTACATATGCGTAAAAATGGTCTCTAACACTTAGTTCCACGCGAGCCGTTTTTATGGTCAGAAGAACTCTACTCGATAACGAATAGCCTATGCAAGAATATAGAAGAGCTAGGACCACCTTTCTTTCTACTATAGAAGACAGAAGTTTAACCTAAAAAAAAAAAATAAAGAATAAAAGAAAAAAAGAAAAAAGTAAAATTACCATACACATGTGCGCACTATAAACTATAAATAGATATAAAATCCGGGGAAAGGAAGTGAAGCCGTCACACTAAGAACAGGGTTACGCTCGCTGACAGACGCGACAATTTTGAAGATGGGCAAACAATATAAGCTAAGTTAATTTAACAAATCCTAATATTACCAAAATGGCAACTGCTTTTTTTTTCTTAATTTTGACTAATGTATTTAACTATATGCGCATATATTGTCTTTAACTCTTTGCTTCCATGCGAGTCGTTTCTTCTATTACTTTATTTTTTATTTATTTATTCACTTTGTTTATTTATTTCTCTTTTTGCTTTTACCAACTGTGTATACCTTCTCTTTAAATGTATTTATTTAATGCATTTTAATTACATATGCGTAAAAATGGTCTCTAACACTTAGTTCCACGCGAGCCGTTTTTATGGTCAGAAGAACTCTACTCGATAACGAATAGCCTATGCAAGAATATAGAAGAGCTAGGACCACCTTTCTTTCTACTATAGAAGACAGAAGAACTTTATTAAGTAGTATACTTAATATATGCAATCACCGTACGCTTGCTTGTATTTAAGTGTCCTCCATGATTCCCATACCATACCAAACCACTGCACGTGGCTCATAATTTGACTGGCACTATATTTGTAACTGCAATATACATAATACTGTGATACTAGGGCTAATTTTCTGAATAGATGCAACACTCTGCGCCTGACCTTAATGACTACAATTCCAAATCCCAACGAACTAGCTGTCCCTATAACTGGGAGGGAAAAACCTAATAGCTAGCTACGAAATCTTATACATTTTACCTCCAAGACGATTGCGTTTGTCTTACCTGCATGCATAAAAAAAAAAAAAATTCCTCCCTTCTTCAAACTAAACCTTACCTGTAACTTAAAAATCCTAATGGAAATCCATCTGTAAATAAATAACCCCTCTTCTCTTGAACGCTAACAATCTACTCCTTCCAACCTATCCGCCACTAAACTCCCACATTGCTCCGCATCTGTAGTGGAATCGCTAACTTCCAGCCCCTAATCCCTCACATGCAAACTGTTTTAATAGCCATCACTAAACATCTATACATTTCTACCTCTAAGGCATGCATTACAGCTCATTTCTATCCAGTAAGGGACTTAACAGCCTATGCACACAAAGGCAGGTACTTAACAGCCAAAGTACCCAGAAACAAAGCGATATGCACTACACAACTGTCTCCTCGAGTTTTGCAACGATTAATTACGTTATTGAAACGACACTCCTTGTTATGCAAAACGCCCCATGACTCTTACTAAAAAATACCTACAACTTCAACTCTATTCGCACCTACTGAAAACCTGCCCATATATATATCTATTCACCTAATTACGCATGACTCAAAACTTGCTGTCTTATCCATGCTATATTGCACTTACATCTTAACCCTCCTATCATCTAAAATAGCTCGGGCACAACTCGTAGCTCAATTCTTAATACCTACTCATACTGTAACACTATACTAGACCTAAGCTAACATTAATAAAATAAAAAAAGGGTAAGACTAAAATCACATTATCTCCTCCCTAACAAGCCCTCTTACAAACATAGACGCTTACACTGCATGAACTTCACCCACCCCCTTTATCCATTAACAAGTAAATAGCATGTCCCTAAATCACTTTGAGGAGTGTAACTAATCAGTAGAGATATAATCCCCCACAAACTAACCCAGTAGCACTAACAACGCGGGGTCGCAGAAATACCTGGATTAGAACCTAGGCGCGGAGAAAACCCTCTCAGGGCTGACGGACCCAGTAGGGCTTCCCAGATCATCCGTCTAGGAGAAGGAAAACTCTGAAACTAAACCAAAGGGGAGAGAGGCCTCTTCAGTCTTGGATGACAACCTTCCTAGAGCTGGTGACTCAAACAAATTCACCGGTTTGCAAACCTAAATTGCTTAAGGAGTAGATAGGCTCTGTCTATCGCCCGGCTTCCATACTCCTTCTTTGCCTATTAGTCAAGCGCAGAGACACTATCTCAGTGATTCGACAGAAACACCCAGCGGTAGATCTTGTTTCCTGGCTAGGGCAATGAACGCCGTTCTTCCCCATTCCCAGCATGCCCCACCCCTAAAACTGAACATTTGGGAGTGCTTGAGTATAAGATATGCCTGAGCGATTAGATTGGGTTGACCTTCTTCTAAAGGGTTGAGGGTACCGGATTGACAGTTCCTGGCTGCTGTTCCCGACTGGTAGTACAGGCACCCTAACTCTTTGGTAGCGCTTAGAGCGGCTGCTCCATCAACAGTTGAATAATATCGGGTTGTTTGCAGTGCCATGACGCGCATGGAAAGGGACCCTGCACTCATCCCCGGTGGGCTTTCCTGAGGCCACAATCCTAATTGGAGAAAGATCAGCTGATGGTCTACTTGTGATGCATGTCTGAAGCTCCGCATAACCTCTTGTTTAGCTCCCCCTTACCGAAACTCTTAAAAAAAAATATGACGACAGTACAATCTAAAAATAAGCTTAAACCAGGATTAGGGACAAACAAATTCAACTTGCCTCCTCCCTTGAGGCTCTCATTCACAAATATCCGTGGGCTTAGAACTAACTTAGCTGATGTTGAAGCATTTCTCTTAACAAATACCCCGGATATCTTAGCACTAAGTGAGACTAACCTACACTCCTCCATTCCCTCTAACCACTTTAACATGCCTGGATATCTCCCACTCTGCCGTAAGGACTCTGACAGACATATGCACGGACTTGGAGTTTACATTCGTAATACCCTTCCCTTGACTAGAGAAACAAACCTAGAAACAGATGATCAAGCCTTTATGTGCTTTAGACTAAACGTGCAACACAGTATTAGCTACTATTATTTTCTCTACCGCTCTCCCTCGACTCAGGACTGCTCCATAATAAACAAAGTATCTGACAGCATAGACACGGCACTGTCCCTCGACACTAGCGCACAAATACATGTGTTTGGTGACTTTAATGTCCACCACAAAAACTGGCTTGGATTCTCTACTCACACAGATGCAGCGGGCAGCACAACCCATAGCTTCGCTATATCTCACTCCCTATCACAAATTGTTACGTTTCCAACCCGTTTCCCTGACCAGGAAGAACAACACGCATCACTTCTAGATCTGTTTTTGACCACAGTTCCCGATGACTGCATAACGAAGGCCCACAGCCCACTCGGGAACGCTGATCATGCAGTGATAATGGTTGAAATCGCCCTAAACTCTAGACCCAAAACTGAAGAGCCAGTGCTCAAAACAACGAGATATTATAATAAGGCTGACTGGGAAGCCATCAGGGAACTAATTAGAGATGCTCCATGGAAAAATATTTTCTCTCTCCCTGCTGAACAATGTGCAAACGAGACCACTGACTGGTTCAAAACTGCAATCGAAGCGCATGTTCCCATGCGGAAATTTTATAGTAAGCCCCACTCTCCCCAATGGTTTACGTCGACTTGTGCAACTGCCATTACTCAAAAGCAGCATGCATACCGCAGATTTACCGACATAAGTCCAGTTCAAACAGACTGAAGTATATAGAAGCTAGAAATAACGTTAAGAAAGAAATAGCGACAGCTAAGAGAGAATTTACGAAAACCACTAAAAAGCGCATCGAAGCACAAAAACTAGGAACTCGAGACTTCTGGAAAATCTACAACAGTGTAGTAAATAATGGGCAATCAACAATTCCCCCACTAACCAACAATCACGAGGTTGTCTCCTCAGCAACCGACAAGGCTAACATGCTTGCCAGTCGGTTTGCCTCAAACTCCACACTGGACCCTTCCAACTACCCCCTACCTGACTTTCCTATGCGGACAGACGCCACACTAGACGATCTGAAAACCACCCCTGCTCAGGTGCATGCTATCATAAAAAACCTTGACACCTCAAAAGCATGTGGAGCCGATCTTATCCCAGCTGTGCTATTAAAAAAGTGCTCAGCCGAAGTAGCTCCAGTTCTCTCCAAACTCTACAACAAATGTCTTAATGAAGCTTGCTTTCCGGGCTGTTGGAAAACTGCTTCTGTTGTACCAGTATTCAAGAATTCTGGCGAAAGGACAGACCCATCAAGTTATCGCCCCATTAGCCTCCTCCCACTTTTTGCCAAAATATTTGAGACCATAATTAACCATGCTCTAGTCCATCATCTTACAGATGCTAAACTACTGACTGACAAACAATATGGATTTAGACAAGCCCGTTCCACAGCAGACATCCTCACTGTGATCTCTGAACGTATATACCATTCACTGGACAAAGCGGGGGAAGGCAGAGCGGTAGCTCTAGATATATCTAAGGCTTTTGACAGGGTATGGCATGAGGGTCTCCTCAGTAAAATCAGATCATACGGTATCACTGGTAGAATACTTAACATAATTAAATCCTTCTTAGATAAGAGAAAAATCCAGGTAGTCCTCGACGGTTGCACATCTAAACAATATGATATAAATGCGGGAGTGCCCCAGGGTTCTATCCTTGGACCTCTATTGTTCCTGATATTCATAAATGACCTCCCCGACAACATTGCCTCTGAGATGGGTATATATGCTGATGACACTACACTCTATGGCAGACACGACAGGAAGACGAATGAACACATTTCTAAAGAAATGGCAGAAACACTAGAGGAAGACCTCCAATCTGTAGTGGAATGGGGACAAAAGTGGTTGGTCGCGTTCAATGCTGCCAAGACTAAACTAGTTTCATTCAATAATTACAAGAAACCCTCTCTACCACCCATAGCAATGGCCAACGACTCTTTATCTGAGAGTCCATCTTTCAAACTCCTTGGCCTAACGTTCACAGGAAACATGAGTTGGAACAATTACATTGAAGGCATTGCCAGGGCCGCTGCAAGAAAGGTAGGCTCTCTCTACCGTGCTAGAAAACTACTAACACCCGAAAGTATCCTGTACCTCTATAAGGCCACCATTCGCCCATGTATGGAGTATTGCTGCCACATCTGGGCTGGTGCATCTGCTACTAGTCTCTCGCTCCTTGACAAGGTTCAAAAGAGAGTCGCAAACCTGATAGGCCCTGAACTGGCATCTAAGCTTCAGCCTCTGTCCCATCGACGAAATGTTGCATCCCTCTGCCTTTTCTACAAGTATTTTAGTGGTGAATGCTCTGACGAACTGCAATCACTTGTGCCCCCACGACGCGAGCACCCTCGACAAACCCGACAGGCTACTAGACCCCACCCCCACACTGTAGAGGTCCCTAGATGTAAAAGATCTTTTTACTCCAATAGTTTCTTCCCCAGAACCGCAAGATTCTGGAATTCCATTCCAGGTCCCTGCTTCCCCAACAGTACTGACGTGCAGAAGTTCAAGTGTAACGTGAACCGACACCTTGCTGCCCAAATCCCTACATAGTACCCCAGTAGTTGTTGCCCCTGATAGTAGCCCCCTACACCAAAGTGGCAATTTGCCTTGTTTGGGGTGAAAATGTAAAAAAAAAAAAAAAAAAAAAAAAAAATGTAAACAATTTTTGGAGAAATTAAGCGTTGGCTTAAAGACATGTCGCCATTAAAATCTTGTATACCATTGAGATGAAGCGTGAATTTCTTTTCAAAGTAGAAATAAACAATGTTTTACCTATGGCCTTTATTATAACTGTACACGTTGCTTTATTTCCAGATAAATCCTCCGCAATGAAGGTGGCATCAATGTCTCGAGATATTATCTGTCCATCGACAAAGTTGTTGGAATAAATAGCCCGTAAAAGGCCTGAGTTATCAGAAGCCTGCATTTCCGGCACTCTGGCTGAATGGTACATTTCAACTTCGATGGGCTGCGTCGGACATATGTCAAAAATGGGACTCGTTACATCTGAAATTAAACCACAGAACGAAAGGTTTATTAACGGACATTATAAAAGCGGATTAGTTTTATTTTAAAATTTATTGGAAAATGGAAATGCAAAAAACTAAGTCGATTATAGAAATGAAAGTATATTTTTTTATTTTTTCGAATTCCTTGAGATGAGGCTTCATAATTTGTGTATTTATTTTTTTGCGGACTGTTATCCTCATCTTTCACAACGTTTCAGAGGCGCAGTGGATAGAGGCGTTGAGTCGCTTTGGTTCCAGTTGAGCATTGTCTGAACATAGCGATTTCAATCCTACTCAAACCCGGCCAGAAGATCAGTTGGCCAAAACGTAGCGAGACAACAACTATGGAAAGCAGTAATTACTGAGGATGCAGTTACAAGACTCAATATTCCTATCTCGACAGTTAATCACCTGAAAAGGCCAGAGGATAAGTTGGCCGAAATGTGGTGAAACAACGATACCTATAAATATGAGGGTAACAGTCCGCAAAAGAATGAACGGGAGTATAACAAATCAGAAAATTAAAAAAAAAAACATATTAAATTTTTCATAGAATTTATAAAAGATACCTAAGATACTCTAACCCTTAGCCTAACCCTAACGTGAGATTTAGTGTCACAAGAAATTGATTTCAATTTCAATTCCAATTAACAAAATGGTTTTCTCTTCATCCACATGCAATTTCCCATCTTTTTAGGTACTTATGCAGTCTACGGAACGTGCTGAAGCAATAACACTTATTTAGAAAGCTATTCTTAACATGGGAGGTGGCTTTTTAATTATTGTATGCATCCACCTAGCAGTTTAATAAGCAAAATTTACCGTAAAAATTAAATTTAACTTAAAACTCTTATCTAAAATAATAACATGGTTCGTAAACTGCACAAATATCCCTTTTATACCAGAATTCTAAAAACTGCTAGATGGAATCTCCTTGGACGCCTTTTAGTTCTATCGTTATGGCTGCCTTCAACACTTTCAAAATGTAGAAAACAGCGAAAATAAAAAAGTCACATGAAGTAAAATCAGGGGAATAAGGAAGTTGTTTCATTACTTCAGTATTCAAAATGTTCAGGGGATACTAAGCAGGAGCATTGTTGGAACGACATAGAAATATAAACAAAGAATGCGGTAAAACTCAGTTTTTGTAAAGAATAACGAAAGAAAATAACGATGACCTCGATGATAATGATAAAAATAATAACGAAAATAATCATAATGTAATGATCATAATGATAATGACCATAATGATAATGACCGTAATGTAATGATCATAATGATAATAATCATAATATGATGGTTAAGAATGATAGAATAATACGATGATAATGATGGTAATAATGAGAATTATAATAATGATGATAGTGATGATAATGATGATAATAAATAATCTTGATAATGATGATAGCAATAATAATTATGATAATGATGATAAATAATCTTGATAATGATGATAGTCATAATAATTATGATAATGATGATAAATAATCTTGATAATGATGATAGTCATAATAATTATGATAATGATGATAAATAATCTTGATAATGATGATAGTAATAATAATTATGATAATGATGATAATAAATGATCTTGATAATGATGATAGTAATAATAATTATGATAATGATGATAATAAATGATCTTGATAATGATGATAGTAATAATAATTATGATAATGATGATAATAAATGATCTTGATAATGATGATAGTAATAATAATTATGATAATGATGATAATAATCTTGATAATGATGATAGTAATAATAATTATGATAATGATGATAATAAATAATCTTGATAATGATGATAGTAATAATAATTATGATAATGATGATAATAAATAATTATGATAATGATGATAGCAATAATAATTATGATAATGATGATATATCGCACGATTGTGGTCTTAGTCTTCCGTTACCTTTGCAAACGGGTAATTCTCCGTCCCACATAACATTTTCTCCTTTTTGAATACAGGTCAGCTGCGAAACCGGCATCGGTAAATATCCTGGTTTTGAGCAATTGAAAGCTACACTATCTCCAAGTTTGTAATTCGCTGGAAGTTGGGATCCGTCAGGAGGAGTCCCAGGATCCGGACATTTTAGTTCTGGAGAAAAAAAGAGAGAGAAAATAATAAACGTCTTCATTTTTTATCACAATAATTTGGGGGTAGAGTAAGAAAGGGCATTTAAGGGTTAAAATAGATTAACTACCTGCACTTTCTACTTTACTTTGAACGGCTACTTCAACAAATTTTGGGTTTTTTTAAAAAGTTACTCTCATTTTAGATTGTCAGTTCGCAGAACTTTTTTTTAAACGGAAGAATAGAAAAAAAAAGTACTATGCCAGTTGTCTTTTTTACCTCATCTTAGACTCTTTCTATGTTTTTACGATGACTACAGCAGTGCCCCAAATAAAAATAAACATGTTTAGTGATCTATGTGAATATGCGCCAGATTAGTTTTCGTCTCGTTGGTTGGTTGGTTGGTTTTGTTTTACGGCATATCAACCCTTTTCAAGTTATTTAATGCCGAATCCAAAGATTTTGAAGAAAATTCTTTTGATAGAATATATTTGTTGTTTTCAAGTCGGTTTCTATTTAACCAATAGTTGGGACCCTAACAGGTACTACCACTCCGGGTCAGAGTGGACCTGGGAGCAATGGTAATTAAAGGGTGGCTCCACACTCCCCAAAGCCCACAAGCTGGGGCCTCACCACTTGATATAGTTTAAGGTCATATCGAGGACCTTGTCCTCGACTGGAGAATATTGTATATTGCTAGCTGCCTTTCAGGATTCCTTCGAGACTGCTCGGATATTGTTCACAAATAAAATAAAATTAAATTAAATAAAAAATATTAAAAATAGAATAATAAACATGTAGTACCTTATTTGAGAAAACCAGATGCTCTATGGTATGCGAAGTCCTATTTGCCTTGCAAGCGAGGACTGATACTAAAATGTTATTTCTCACCAAACAAGTAATATTGCTAGTGAGACATAATGGGCTAATGTAATTTAAGGACCATATTTATGATGACACTCAAAATAGGGAGTTGTGCAGCAAGACGTTTATTCACATTACAGTGAAATTTTCGCAGGTTGATGCAGTCGGAGATAAAGGGAACAGGGATGGATTTTCAAATGCAAGCGGTTCGAGGAAAGAAGCTATCCGAATAGACTTTTTCTGCATCTTATAACCTCTGCCGTGAAAAATTAGATTTTGCTGGTAATTATGCTGGTTGGGAGTATTTACCTTACGGGTTACAAGTGCAGTAAGATCTCCGGAGCACATTCTGTGGAAATACTTTCAAACAAGTACAGGAAATGTCACTTTTCAGGTAGACAGCACATGTTAGAAACTCCTTTTTGCACTCTGTCTAATTGGGAGAGATTAGTGGTTGCTGCACCAACTCAGATGTGGCAACGATGCTCCATGCATGGACAAATAGTAGGTTTATAAACTTAAAAGAAAACTGTGAAAATTTTTTTACTATGGTAGAGGGACCCCATCCACTTTGCAGCAAACTTGGCAGTATCCTATACATATTTATTTAAATGCATATGTCCTGTGAATGTTACACTGAAAAGCTTGAACATTTAAACTACAAAAAATGCTATCAACCATTGCAATCGCTAGGTATAAATATTTCTTCCGGCCCTTCATCCAGCATGCTTTGAATCGACCTGTTACGCACACCATTTGAAAAGGGAAAATTTTTCCGAAATTAATAATGGAATACGTCGCATAGACTTACAAGTAAGACATTTTACCATACAACTGAATAAATATATATATAAAATATATATATATATGTATGTACTAACTGATTTGTAAATCGCCACTTGTTCTCGTCTCCTCTTACCAACAGCGACTATAATTCATTCCTCGCATTGTGACAGCCTTCTAAATCTCATTTACACAAATATTTCTTGTAAGTTTTTAAGGCAAAAAACCGTTGCCTACGTGCATTGAATAGAATCAATTATAGCCCTATTCTACTAAATAAAAATATGTTTCGAAAGATTAAGTAAGCCATTGTCTTGGATATGTGTACGTTCGATTTACTCGAATATCGAAAACATTAAAATATACATTTAATTTTTAATGCACCAGATTGTCTGTAATTGCGATCTTAATACCAATAATCATGCCATTCCAAATTACATAATTCTTCCTCGAAATTTACTCAAGTAAATATACAAATTGCTGTAACGATTGTGAATTTATCAGTCAGTTCTCACTAAAGACTGTTCAAGCAATTCAATCGCTAAAAAAAATGTAGATAAACATTGTTCAAATTATTTAAGTAAATATCTGTAGCCAAAAAGAAAGGTGCATGAACACACACACACACAAAAATATATATATACCGTACTTTGGGATATTTGCGCCAAATCCGGGGATAATTGCGCCAACTAAAAAAAAATTTGCTCTTTATATGCGTGGTTGCCAAAAGACACTTTTAGCTAGTTGGCACAATTACCCCAGACCCCAAATTACGGTATATATATATATACATATGTGTGCGTGTGTGTGTGTGTGTGTGTGTGTGTGTGTGAAATAAATAACTAACCTTCACAATAAAGACTGCCAAAACCCCACATTCCTTCATCATTACAACGGACGAACGTGTTATTATCTGGACTGACACCCCTTCGCACAAAACCCGGTTTGCAAACAAAGAGAAAGATTGTGTTTTGTGTCGTAGTCAAATTAGATGGCATGACCACAGATGGATGCAGAGCGGGAATACCACAATCAACAACTGCAACGAAAGAAAACAACATGCGATTTAAACAACAAATCCAATTGCCATTAGCAATGAAATCAAAATATAAAATAATTAGATGCATTAAAATTACACAAAAAATATAAAATAATTAGATGCATTAAAATTACACAAAAAAATATAAAATAAAGCGAAGAATCAGTTTCTAATCTAGCTAAGTCGACAGAACCACAGAATTTGAGTTTGAAACAATTCATGCATTAATCCATAGTCATTTTTGGGGCGCTTCTACACTATTGGGACGAAATCTGAATTTCACATGAAAACTGAATTTCACATGAAAACAATGGTATCTATGTATTCCTCGCATTTTAAAGAGGATTATATAAAAAAATTACGAAAATTAATGAGGTAAAAAATTATTTATTAAGAAAATAAAAAATAGAATTTGATGAAAACGATCATAAGACACAGGACAGTTTAAAAGGGGAGGGGGTAATTTTCTGTTTTGATTTAAATAAGATGGCGGCAATTTTTTACCTGCTAACACGATTAAAGTTGTTTTGCTTAATAATGCAGCAATATTGAGGTAATTTCGACTGCATAATTTGGAACCTACCATTGTTTTTTTTTTTATCTGAAAACTCCATTTATCGATTATGAATTCTTGTTCCAATTCTGTAGAAGCGACTTTTTTTGTTATTGTTTTTAATGGTATAAAATCTTTGGCGATAGAAATATCTTATTTTTAAAATGGACGTGAAAGGCGATAACATATGTAAACCTGTGATTGAATGTATTATTATACATATTGAACCAGTGGCGTAGCAAAGGAGGGGAGAGCGAGAAGAGCGAGCCGCCCCGGGCGGCACGTTTCAGAGGGTGGCATTTTAAGGGGGTAAATATACAAAATAGAAAAAATTAAAACAATAAAAAGCTAACAAAAAATATGTAATTTTAGACCAAAATGAGTTTTAAGGCCGTAAGATGTTTTTATGCTTTATATGTTTAATTGTGTTTTTAAACGGACATTAGAACCTTGATTGTAATTCCATGAAAATACATATTTTGAAGATATTCTGGAATTTTGAAGATTAGCGGATTATTAACAGCCAGCGTAGGAGGGGGGGGGGCAAAAACAGTCGCTACGCCACTGCACTGAACTAACATGGTTACTCGGCATTGTGCGTGTGTAAAATGATATTAGTGGTTAATAAAATAATATATCAATTATATCAATATAAGTTTATCGGAAAATATAAGCATTTACCATTTCGCAACTAATGTATAAATCTAAAATAAACTATTTGCAATTTAATTAATCATTGAAATAAACATATCACGTGTCTTCTGTTCAGATTAGTATTGCCAAAATTCAAATTTTAAGCTTGCAAAAGTTTTACTTTTTTGTCTAACGTCATTTTACAAATGCCGAAATGATATTACAATATTATCTTTTTTTACCTTCAAAATTATAAGACTATGTGTACTTCTTGCATCAACATAACTTTGATAATTACACATTGATTTTTTTTTATTATTCCTGGTTAATTAACTATTTGTTGAAATAAAAATGCTATTCTGTAAAATAAAACGAAACTTCTAAAAACCTACTTGAAAAATAGTTTAATTACGAAATTAAATTCATCAGAATGCATTTCGGTTTCGTAAATGCTTTCCTGTCCTCGTCTAAAACATCATTCAGTCAGTTTACTCATTCTTTTATTCCTCACTTAACCCCTCTCTCTCTCTCTCTCTCTCTCTCTCTCTCTCTCTCTCTCTCTCTACGAGGTTGCCTGTCGATATTAAAATAAATTGTTTTCACTTCGATTTATCGATCTTTCTAGACAAGAAACATTATTGATTTTAGTTTTATAAAGAATCATTTTCTAATGTTACATAAAGAGACCAATTACTTGAATAAAAGAGTTTAAGTGACTCCTTAAAAGTCAGAAGTGACCCTAGAACAGACAAAGCATCATTTTCAAGTTAGGTGACTGTAGGGATTACATTATCGTAATGTATGGTATATAAGACAGTGTGAAATTACTAATATACCATATATTATGACCATGTACTCCCTACAGCCACCTACCTTTAAAATATTGCTGACAAGCCTGCCATAGTTATATAGAATAAGTTAGAGAGAGTTGCAACCGTAGTTGAAGTGAGTGTTTCTAATGATGGAGGCATGAACAGAGCTGAAAGGGAGAAACAGACCAAATATCAAGGTCTCATGTATGATATGAAAAGAAACTGGAATCTTAGGGAGATATCAATCATACCAGTTATTATAGGTGCCACAGGGCTTATGAAGAACCTGAAGTCCTACTTTATTAATATTCCTGGTGAACCAAGTGCAAAAGAGATCCAGACAATTGCACTTAAGGGAAAAACGAGGATACTAAAAAGTGCTCTCGGTTGGTTTAAATAAAAAGTAGGGCAATGTTAGCAGCTGGTTTGGCTGCCCTATACCCAACGTTACAATCTTCAAAGGAAGAAAATTAAAAAAAAAACAAACGAATCTACGTATAACAAGGCTATCCGTCTGCCGTTCTCTCTCTCTCTCACTCATTCTCTCTCTCTTACTCTCTCTCTTCCTCCCTCTATCTTTTTCTCGCACAAGCAAGCCTGCACACACACACACATACGTGCACACACACATACGCGCGCACACACACACTCACACATATCAGTGTCTTTGACTTTTTCTGTGGCTGTTCATCTCTTGTACGTGACGTTGCTCGAACACGTGATTGTGGGTCCCGGGTGTTTAACAAGAGGGAAACTGGCTGGAGTCAGTTGGCGCTGACAGTTGGAAGGTGAACACTTCGTGATTTACTTGTCAACTTACCAGTTGCTGTTATCCGATACACAATTTCTATTATTATACGTAATGGAATAAATTGAGTCTAGATCTTACATCTGTGTAGTGTTGTCCAATCGACGATGTAATAGTAATGGTCCTGTATTAAAACCTAAACATCGGCGTCCAAGTGATTGCATCTAGAGACAATCAATAACCTAAGTTTCCGACGACGACAACGATGCACGTGTAAATCCGTTTGTACACACACTGGCAAATGAAAACATAATATAATTAAATAAATTTAAATATCAAAATCACAAGAAAATTAATTTTGTTAACAAACGGCATCGAAAGTATTTATGAGGTTTAAAGGGTTCAATCGATTTGTTTTAAATAGTATATATTTATTCCTTGAATTTACTTTGCAAAAATGTAAATATTTTTGCAAAAAAAAAAAAAATTATGAGATTAAAAAAAGACGGTGGGGGTGGGGGTGGGGATCATGGAAAAAAACAAAAGAAAAATTATAATTACTCCCAGACAACACCGTGTGTGTACAGTTAGTCGATCTATAAAGTTTTGTATTTGATTTCTGTTTCTAAAAAGAGACGTCGTTCTCAAAAAGTTTATAAGCATTTTTTAATGTTATTACCTGGACATTCGGGTGCGTCACCCAACAGACGGTATACCCTTTTCTTGTGATCATAAGTACAGAAAAGTTCTCTTCTGATGAGTACATATGAATAAGTATAATTGCAAGAGATGGTCACTTTACTTCCATAGGGAACCAAATCCGTTGACGGTTCGATCGATTGCAGATTTGATCTGCCCTTCACCACCGTTTTCACGTTGGAACAGTATTCCACTGAAAAGAAAAAGAAAAAGTTGGAAAATGTTTCAACAGAAAAAATACAAAACGTAAATCTTATTTTAATGTTTAAATCAACACAATACCTCTTTTACAGTAGCGTTGCTTTTCGTCTCCCTTCATATTGATGAAGAACTGATATATTACAAAAGACGGTAATGATGAATAAGTAACAAAAGTACACATTTAGTAGTAAAAGATTCCAATATGACATTGAAAATACACATACGTATAATCATGCCGGCTTGTTTAACGCTATTTTTATATAATTGCTACACATACCCACGAATATATTTACACACACACACACACACACACACACACACACACACACACACACACACAATCATGTTTACACATCATTTCTCGTTAGATGACCGAAGCAAGGTTTAACTTGGTCAGTATCAGGTAGGTAACTAATTGAGAATACCAGGCGCTGTATGTAAGAGGACAATTCCTAGAGCTCCTGCGTCCTACTGGCCTCTATCTGTCTCGATCCTGTCCTGCCGCTGGATAAAACTGGTTGGGAGGAGAGAGAGTGAGACTGGCTTTGCGCAAATCAGCTTCACTTTAAACAAGCTCCCAGCACATTATCTTTAGGACGGTCAAATGGTCTTCCTCGTTCCGACTCACGAACTGTTTGAACTGTTACACATGTACACGCACACACACACACACACACACACACACACACACACACACACACACACACACACACACACACACACACGCAGAAAAAAAACCCAACCTAGTAGCGGAGAGTTTGAATTACCTAGTAGATACAATTCTTAAGTGTCAAAAAATAATACCCCCTATTTTTTTTATTACGCCTGAATGGATCAGAGGGGACTCAAAATTGCATTGTTATGATGACTGAACTTATGCATTCATGACTCGAAAGTTTCATCTTTCTGTTGCAGATATTGACGGCGTAAAACCTTAAGAAAACAACTCCTGTCATGGACATGCGCCAGAAGAAGAGACGAATTCGCTTCATGTAGAAAAAATCGAGCGATCAACATTCAACGGCGGTTATTAAACGTTTACGAAGTCGATGCAGTTAATGTCAACTCAATTAGGGGATGGGTTCGTCAATTTCAAAGTGGCGACAGAGATGTGAGTGACCAAGCGTATTCCGAACTTTATAATCGACGCATCAAAAGAGGCTGGCAAAAGTGCATTGAAAATGGTGGTAACTATGTCAAAATAAATTCTGGAACGCAAATGATCACTCGTTTTAACTGTACTATTCCCGTCTTCGTAGCTGTTTTGAGTTTGAAAAAATAGGAGGTATTACTTTTGGAACGACCCTCATATGAAATATTTTACTGGTCAATTTTGGAGAGCAAAGGCAATGTTTTTTACCTCTATTCTATTTCGAACATTTAAGAGGTAGATGAGAATTTTGATTAAAGATTCCGAAATTTACGTATCTCATACAGAGATCAAATATTACGCTTAGAAGGGGGCTTCTTGATTTCTGAGAAATAGTTGAAGTAAAACAAAATAACACACTGCAATGAATCAAGTAATATTTAAGAAACAACAACAACAACAACAACAACAACAAAAAAAAAAAAAAAAAAAAAAAAACAACGGCCGTCAAATTGACAGAAATGCAAAAAGTCATTTGGATTATTCGGATTACTGTTCTCATCTTGGATGTTATTCTTACAATGTTTCGGCCGATGTAACCCCCGACCTTTTTCAAGTGCATTGTGTTGAACTCGGGTATCGTTTTGTGGAACTGTTTCCTGAATAATGTTTTTTTTCTTTTTACTTTGCAAAACTGAGTCATGTTCTCCATAGTCAAAAACAAAAACATTTTCCTCTACAAAACAATCAAACCATTAATCACAATTAAATATTTGAAGATATTTAACTTGAAGCATAAAAACTTTTACCAAAATTACCGGATTTGATATTAATGTGAGGACGATTAATCGGAATCCAAATAAGGAATCGGAAAAATCGGAACTTTTTAGAGTATCGGAATCGGTACCGTAAAAATTTGTGCATATTTTTCGATGCCAAAAACGATTCCTTTAATTATTTTTTTCTATTTGATTTTGTTTGAAGCAAAACATTCTACTGCTGGTAG
Organism: Euprymna scolopes; assembly: GCF_053919585.1. NCBI lineage: Eukaryota > Metazoa > Mollusca > Cephalopoda > Sepiida > Sepiolidae > Euprymna > Euprymna scolopes. The sequence continues at coordinate 21,025,914 of NC_136497.1, forward strand.
TAATAATTAAATAATAAATATTTATTGATCTCAAACTACCACTAAAGATCTCCCCCACCCCACAAATGTATTTTTACGTTGGAGAAAATGTCATACATTTATTTAACATGTTTTTTTTTTTTACGGTAATCTAGAAAAAATGATAACTTTATTGTTAAATATTTAGAGATTTATAAAGAATTGAAATCGATAATTGTATCGGAATCGGGAATTTCGTACGGAATCGGTAATTGTATCGGAATCGGGAAACATGTTAGAATCATCCCATCGCTAGTTTATATGCCGCAAAGCAAAACAAAACATAAACAACCGTAAAAAAAAGTAAAAAGAAATCTCCATTGGAAGTTAAATTGTAAGTTTAACCAACGTTTGCAGGAAGACGAAGTAGGAAAAGGAGCCAGATGGATCCAGCCTCGTGAGTGTTGAACATTGAAGTCAACAGACGTACTTTTTAGGCTCTTCCACAACTGATACACGAATAGCCAGGAAGGCACAACAATCTAGATGAACTTGCTGTAAAGCAGCAACAAAATAATACGCAGCTCACAGAAAATAATGGAATTTATTTTTCAAAACTGCTTCACTTATTACAACTAAAAAAAAGAGAAAAGAAATATATCAACATTACTACGACAACTATTCCACAGACAGACATCACAGCTAATTGAGCCGACTACCCACAACGTGTCAACAAGACAACAGCTGTTTATATTAACCGACAATCTATTAAGGTCAAAAGAATTCCTTATCTAATGTTACAAATTATTTGGAACCCTGTTTCGCTCATCTACTTCCCAGCTAGCTACAACATGGTCATCTTTAAGTACAAAGTTCTTGTTGAGTTGTTCCCTTAAATAATCAAATTCTTCTAAATTTCCACCACTACCGATCATAACACTGACCACTGTATATTCATGAACCCTTATCTTCGAGTGGCCTTCAGGCCTAGATAAGTGCTGACTCTCTTGTAAAAAAAGATTCTGCTTGACTCACGTTCACATGAAGGTGCTTCATAATCCCATTGACCACTGGCTAAGCAGGTCAGTCTGTGCCGTCCGACGAGGCGATAACCTATTTCGCACGTGTACTCTGCCACTGATCCGTAGTAAAAACTTTTTGCGGAAGTCATCAACAGTGAATTAGCATGCACGGCCGGCGCGGGACACAGGACCTCTGCAAAATAACAACAAATAAAATATATTAATCAATGCTAAGAAGCGTATGAAAAAAAACAAACAAACAAACAAAAAACATAACAATTATATTAATCAATAGATCGACATTCGTTGTTTTTTTTTCTTGGATTCAGAAATTTAAAAAAAAGAGCAAATATGGCATGCGATCCTTTTTGTGTCTTGCACGCAACTATGCCCCCCCTCTTGCCAAACTTTCACGAAAAACACTCGTCTAGTTGAAACCACTATCAATAATTTCCCCCACTCTTTATCTGTGCCTAAACCTAAACGTAGATTCCATGAATAAAGCTTCTTTCTTAGAACTGCACGCCAGTGGAACTCTCTATCGGTTCCCTGCTTTCCAGCCGACAACAATATGGTCGTCTTCAAGTCCAACTTAAAAAAATTCTTGATCTGCCATCCCATTAAGTAATCCAATTTACCAAATTCCTACTACTAACGATTACTACGATATTGTACCATTGACTACCGTACACTCACTAAACCTTATGCTTGAATTGCCTCTGGGTGACTCCTATGTAAAATAAATAAATAAATTATAATCACAATTACAAAAAAAAAAGCGAGGTTCACAATTAAACAGCAAAAAAATATAAACCACCAAAAAGGGTTCTTTCGTGATTCATGCAGCGACCCTGCTGTTTTAACAGCGTTAGCGACCACGGCTCTCCAACTTGTAGAACAGTTGTAACCTCGGAAAGACAAGTAAAGGCGGTAGTCTCCCTTTGCTTTCCGTCTTGATTCGGGGCGCATCTCTCCTCATGAGTTAAATGCGCCCTCCAGATACCAACCTGGAAATTTATACGACTCGGCGCGGTACATACAGCGCCTAACCCTCTCAAATGGTCACCCATCTGGTAGTGAGCAGGTTCATCGTTGCTTAACTTCGGTGATCTGGCGAGAACCGGTGTGTCAACATGATTGTGCCGTATATATTGTATCGCATACATTGTGTCGTGGTTCACATAAATAAATAAATAAAAAACGGTATAATAAATATGGATATCCCACTCAACTAACTACAGCCACTATGCATGATTCCCCCCACACTCTATCTGTGCTTAAATCTAAATACAGATTCCATGAACAAAGCTTTTTTTTCTAAGAACTGCCTGCGTTTGGAATACTGTTCCGCTATCTTGCTTCCTGATTGAATGCAATTGGTAGCCTTCAACTCCAATATAAACAAGTTCTTGTTGAGCAGTCCCCATAAATAATCAAAATTTTCCAATTTAAACCATTTACGATTGCTAAAATACCACCTTACATTCATTGGTTCTCGCTTGACAGATGCGTTTCAGACAAAGCTGCTATATCGATGGTTAAACTTTGTAGCTCATTCATAATCAGTGCCGTTTGTCGCTCTGAACGTGCATTTTTTCCAGATCAAGAAGAGTTCTGACGTTCCAACAGCTTATGTTCGGGTTCATCTTAGTTCCTGTAAATTTCTTATTTGTTATTCCTGCTGTAGTGAATCGCCGTTAGCCGCAGTAAGCTAATAAGCTTGGTTCCGATAGGCAATTTTTAGCATACCTTTTCTTACACCATCCCATACAATGGGTGAGCAGCGCTATCCCTAAATAGGGCTGCTCGGTCACAGTTATAAATGGATAGGTTTCTCATTGGTTACAAAATATATACAATGGCATCTAAATAATATAGTATTTTACCGACATATTTTATAATTTATCTATTCTTGTGATTTTTCTACTTTGTTTTAGTGGACATTGAACTTTTTCGGATATTGTTGGGGTTTATTTTCTCAGTATCCACAGGATTCGGTTCATATAAGATTAGATTTCTTTTTTATTTTTTTATGCCGTATGACATGACTTAAAATAAACATTGCATGGAAACAGCTGTAAACGACTTTAATAACTTTGTACATACTCTGTATTTGCGACATGGTTTGAAAATTATTTGAATCATCAAACACACACATACACACACACAAATATATATGTGTGTGCGTGTGTGTGTGTTTTAAAAAAAACATGAAAATGTGTTTGTTAAAATAAAATTTATTTCAATCTGAACTTTCAAAATTGACATTTTCTTTGTTAAAGCAAAATGTTTATTTTATTTTTTTGCTTTTTATTGTCCGATATTAAAGTTGATTTCTTGGTATAAGAAAGTATAATCCGGTTGACATAATTGATTTATGCATATGTTATTATTCTGTTAAGTCTACTTTATTTTCGATTGATATTTGATTATAAAACAAGCCTCATAATTTAAAGCAAGCTTCGTTCCTAAAAGACTTGTAAATGTTTATGTACAACAAATAAATTGTATTATTCGTTCTATAAAGGATCATATTATTGCATCCCGTTTTATATACATTTTTTTAAACGTTCGCTTAGCTCAAACGAGATACAATGTGACTGAGACATAAAGTGAGGAATTGGGCTGCGAAATGTTTTATTTATATTATATTTAAACTTCTGCATGTTGATACAGTGAGGAAAAACAGGAAGCAAGAAGGTAATTCAAAAGACTAGCAGTTTGAAAAATGAAAACAATAAGAGTAGAAAGCCCGCCGGCATCCGGGGAACTCCGCTATGAAGTTTCGAAACAACGTGACTTCAGAGCGGGGATTTGCTGTCTTTTGATTGTCTGGCGACGCTTTAAGCAGAGCAGAAGAATTCGAGGTATTGTTCTCTATAGGGGCAGGTACGCATAATCTATCTACTTGTAGTGGAACTATCCGCCTGTCGCTCTCTCTCTCCCTCTCTCTCTTTCTCTCTCTTTTATACACACGTGCATCCCCTTGTCTTTGACTTTTTTTCTGTAACTCTTCATCTCTTTGTAATTGACGCATGCATTTTCACTTATTTTTATTCGAAAGTAATTTTCTTATAAAATTAATTAATCTATATTTATAAAAGTGAAAATGTGTGTGTGTGTGTGTGTGTGTGTCTGTACATTTTACTACCAAACTGCTATGTCAATTTTCAGTCTACAGACTCGAGATTTGACATAAAGGGTATTGAGATTTGGGAAAATCTTTTTAATCGGTTTTCGGCCAGAAATTTGATTGTCCAGGGCTCAGAGTTCAATGATTTGACCTTAGAAAACTCTACCAAACTCCTGCGCTAATACTTGAAATTTTAAATGTAGGTTACTTGGGCATGGATCAAACTTTTTAATTTGATTTGAGCCCAAAAAATAAATGTTAAGCGGTCCAAATTGGGGTCAAAGTTAAAAAAAATTGACATCTGCGGTCTCTACCAAATTACTCAATTTTTGGTCTAAACATTTGAAATTTTACATAACGGGTATTCAGAAATAGAGCAAGCTTTTTAATCGGTTTGGGTCGAAACTTTGAGCTGCCAAGGGGGTCAAAGATGAAAAGATTTGATGTTTGCGGTGTCTAGCAAACTACTCAGCCAATTTTGGGTCTAAATATTTGAAATTTATACATAACGGGTATTCAGACATGCTGCAAGCATTTTTATCAGTTTTGGGGCGAAAATTTGACTGCCAAAAGGTCAAAGTTGAAAGAGTTGACCTTTGCAGATTCTATCAAATTTCTCCGCCAATTTTAGGTCCAAACACTTTAAAATTTAGATGTAGGTAACTTGGACATGGGTAAAACTTTGTATTATGATTTGAGACCAAAATAATAAATGTTAAGAGGTCAAAATTTGGGTCAAAGTTTTTAAAAAATTGACGTCTGCGGTTTCTACGAAATTACTGAGACAATTTTAGGTCTAGACATTTGAAATCTTACATAAAGTATATTCACACGTGGGGTAAGTTATGAAGAATATATAATGCCCGAGCAAAGCCGGGCGGAACTTGTAGTTATAAATAAACTGGAAAAATGATCAGTTATGTGTTTTAACTAGTGGTTAGAAAAATATGTTAACTTATTTCAAAATTGCCAATAAATTTAAGAAATATATATCTATATATATTTTAACTAAGCTAATTAAAAACATTGCTTGCATTATGAAAGAGAAATAAATAAGATTGTAATTTATTGCCTCATGTAGTGGTTCCTGGGGACGTCGCTAATATTGGAAGGTTTCCACGAAAATAAAAAGGTTGAGAAAACTTGGGATAGAAACATATACTTACTTATACAATCATGTTGGGGAATGTATCCAATCGATTGAATATTGGATGGTATCAGAATTGACATTCGCGAAATTTCCGTGAGGTTTCGTGGGTAAAGCCAAAATCCTTCGGAACATGCGCAGTAATAACTGCCTTGGGTATTGATGCAGGTTTGATGGCAACCAGCATTTCTGTCTGCGCATTCATTTATATCTGTAATGAAAATGGAATACTTAAAATATATGAACTGACTATCATGCACTCTATAATAAAGTCTAACGTGTCTTACTTTTGTATCTATATCAATATTTATTCAGTCATGAAAAAGTTAGCGAGTAATAAACTGTCGGACGACACCATTTCAAGTGCTTCGGGTAAACAGGAAAGCAAACAGTAAATAAATACTTCATCCTCCGTCACTTTATAATCATGATGAGACGCTTTCTTTTATGCCTTCTTTCTATACAGATTGATACGATTTTTCTTTGTCAGAACTTTCCAGATTAAGACGTTCTTCTTCTTTTTTGTTTAAAGCTTTATCGATTGAGACAGCTTTCCTCTTGTTTATTGCCCTGTAATATTTTTGTACTAATCACCTATAAAGTCCAAAAGCTACTCGAGAATAAAGGTTAAAAAGATGTGTGGACTGTCAGTTGAATGTTGAAGTATATTATGAGAAGATTGAAAATAATGGACCGAATAAAAAATTGATTATCTATAAGGACAATTTTTGGAAATGAAATATGCTGTTAGGTGATTATTTGCGCACGTTCATGTTCCTAACGTATTAAACTGATGATTTTGAAGTTGAGTTTTAATTAATAAACACTCATGCACAACGAGGCATACATGATCACGTGACTTGAAGTTTCATAAAGTTTATAGAATCAACTCCAATTCCAATCAGGTGTTTTTTATGGTTTTATGCTATTTTCTGAGAATCGTTTATAACACGAAGCCTAATCTTAAAAACACCAACTGATTGGAGACGGAAGTAATTTTATAAAATTACCGAAATTCTTATAAAGCGTTTAATTAGATAAAAAAAAAGTTTATTTTTTTCGATATTATTATATTTGAATCACGTGTTTACATATTTAATTCATAATAATTGATTAAGAATATGAAACAAATTAGAATATGGGCGAATTCTGATCACCCAGTGTAGCTTACGTATTATAATAAAGTCCTATTCCTGTCTGTTTGTCTGTTTGTTCACAATTTCATTAATATGTACAAAAGGTACAGTTTCACAAATTAAATTTCATACTGAAAACAGACGTTTACACACTTCCATTCCAGCATGACTTATATATATATATATATATATATATATATATATATATATATATATATATATATATATATATATATATATATATATATATTAGACATTAAGAGGAGATTATAGATAGATATATAAACTTTGGATCTGGCGTTGTCCGTTGTCGATGCAATTGCTCGATTCTATCTAGTTCTGGGTTCTAGCTTTATCTTGAAAGGTGTATGTGAACGGGAATTTATATATATATATATATATATATATATATATATATATATATATATATATACTATTTATTCAAAAGAAAATCTACATTCCTAAAGTAACCTCATTTACATAATACATAAAAAAATCTATTTTGATAGTTATTTGCATTTTAATAATTGTTTCTTCTAATAAAATTGTTTTAATTGTTCTAATATAATTCAAAGTTAATTAGTTTAATTTATTTTTAATTTAATCCATTTTCAATTATTATTCGACGACTCCGATTGCCTTTAAAAACGGAAGTAAGTTTATTTATTCAAGTTGTAAGAGTTATTTCCCCTTTAAAACATAAGAGTCATTTCCCGTTTAATTTAACGGGAAAATCGTGAGAAGTTTGGATATTTGCTGTATCCTAAATAGTACATGACTAAACCCTCCGCACACCAATATGTTTCAGCCTGGCAACGCCGGTTATATGTATTTTACTGATATTTAATTCAGTTTACTGATATTTCATTCCAAAATTTATAACGTTATACTTACCGACACAAATATCTCCTTCCTTTTTGAATCCGCTGTTGCAGTTACATTTATAACTGCCAACTGTATTGACACACACCTGATTCAAATGACACGGCATTTTCAAACATTCGTTTTCATCTGTAAAAAAATAAATCATTCCTTTATATCTATTGCAGAAACATGAATGACATTTAGACATCATTATAGGTTCTATTTATTTTGTATATCTCTGTGTACAGTTTACATTAATCAAAACCCATTCGTGTAAAAAAAAACTACTGAGTCGATTAAAAACACCTTCAAATAATGGATGGATTTCTATTAAATCGCACACACTTCAGCTAAAACCATTCGCTACACTTCCTTTTTTTTTGTTGTTGTTTGTTTGTACGTTGATTATATTATTTTCGATTTCTCATTATTTTCTCACCAAATAAATGATAAACATTAATGCGTTCCTTGAGTCTACCTTCGCTCATCTACTGTAGACATTATCCTCAACGCATCACCTCATATATATATATATATATATATATATATATATATATATATATATATATATATATATATATATATATATATATATCGCATATGAAAAAAAACCCGCTTGCCTGTTTCCCTCCCGACTTCAACCTGGATGTCTTTAAGTCCAACACAAACAAATTCCTGATGAACCGCCCCCCCCCTAAGTAATGACACCTTACCAATTCTCCAATACTATTGCTACACTATCCCTTTGATTACTGTACACACAATAACCCTTATCCCTGAGTGGCCATTGGGCCTTGATAAGTGGTGAACTCCATGTAAAAAAAAACCCTCTTCACTTAATCGTTAAATCAAACATTAAAAATGCATGTATATATATATATATATATATATATATATATATATATATATATACATGTGTGTGTGCGTGTGTGCGTGTGTGTGTGCGCGTGTGTGTGTGTATAATGGTTGTATAAATTGGTTTCCTAGATGTGCATCCAATGAAACCCGCGTGATTTTCAAGAGTGCTCAATGAAAGACAGAGCTGGTATATAGTATGTTTATTACACAAACATTATTGGTTACATTATTGGTTGCATACATGTTTCAGTGGAATCCTAATTCAAAGAGACCACTTCATCAGCTCAAAGAAGGGGCGTGGCCTGATTAAGTGATCTGTTTGAATTGGGATTCCACCGTGGTTACAGTGGTAACGTCACCAGCTTTGAATGCTAAAGTTTTGTCTTCGATTTCAATTCTAACTGATAGCATCGAAATACTTTTGTTTTAGTTTTTAAATGACGACCTCTATAATGATATATAAGAAAGAATATATATATATATATATATATATATATATATATATATATATATATATATATATATATTTGTTTCGGTGGCGGACGTTTGACAAAGCTATTGATTTGAGCACATCCCATTTCTCTTGATACAAAAGTGACAAGGAAAGAGTAGGCTGAACGAGCATAGAAAGATCTATGAGAAATAGAAGATAGAATAGCTTATATAATATAGTAACTGTTATCTCCTTGTTCGCAACGTATGTTTATCCCCAAACAAATGTAATTATTTGGGTTAATTTTTTTTTCTGAAATGCAATGTTTTTATTGGATCAGTATTGAATAAATATTATGGTTTCCATAGTTACCGTCACAGTGAGGGATGTCGTCAAAATGACCATCGTGATTGCAGGTGAGTTGTTGCCCGAATTTGAACTGAGTTCCTCGAATGAAATAGCCGGGATGGCAAGAGACATTAACGGACTGACTATAATAAACCGGACCCGATGATTTAACGTCAGCGTTGGCAATACTTGGCAAAGAACACTTTTTGGCTGCAAAGATAAAACAAGAATTATTTTAATTTAAAATGATTTAAAGAATATTTTTTCAGCATCATACATTCGCAATCTACTAATGTTAGAGAATGGATAGAGAGAGAGAGAGAGGGGGGTGGTAAATTATATTGTAGACACGTTGACTGGAAGTCAGGATCATCTGACCGGATTGCGTGTGAGTCACGTGATCAGGTTAGCTGAATCGAGGAGATTTGGTTTGGACTTAGAAGGCGACGGACGGCTTCACAGACGTCTCCTCCCCTTCACTGGGGGGGGGGGGCTGATGTGTGTAGAAATGAGACCAAGAGAAACCATGCAAGCCAGAAATTCGCTTTCCATCCTTCTGCGAGAATCTGGAAAGTGAATAAACTATAAAACCAATCCATCGTTTTGGAGTGATTGAATCTTCGTCCAAACAGGTACCAGTTTCCCTCCAAGACACGAGATGAATCCAGATAGACTAACATCGACGACGCAGAAAGTATGTCCGAAAATACATGTAACACACACGCACACATCGGCATATAAACATATCATTTGATAGACTGACCACTAGACGATCACACACGATCCCCTTTTTGATACAACAACACAACACTAATACACTAAAACTGTGTCAGTAAAAGTTCGTTTCAGTAAAACTTTTTTACACACTTTTATATCACAAAATAAATGCCAAAATATATCTTAAGTCTGGAATTGGGTTATGTTTTAAAAAAAAAAACTCCGTTTGATTTGTTATAGTTAATCATCTATATATTAATAAGATAGCGTGTGTGTTATTTTCTGTGTCATGCTTACATCCGGGTCGTTTAATTGTTATGTACTTCCATTTCTTGTCATAAATAATTTTACTAAGAATTCTTCATAAGTTTTGGTTTCAGTTTCGATTGTAGCTGATGGCGCTTAAGTCATCTATTTTCTTTTATGACTAATTTATCAAGAATTTTTGGTTTCGGCTTCGATTATAACTGATGGCACTACTGTAAACTATTTTTTTATAAATAATTTTATCAAGAATTCTTTATAAGGTTTGGTTTCAGTTTCGATTATGGCTGAAGGAATTCCAGTTATATATATATATATATATATATATATATATATAAATGTATATATATATATTAGTTATAATTTCGATTTCAATAGAAGCTAATGCATCCAAGTCATATGGATATACTTTTTTTTTTTTTGAAATCGCAACTTTATAATATATAAAAATCGACAGAACATTAACTCTATAATAATATATACAAAATCTGCAAGAATTAACATATCATATTTAAGCGTACTTTATGACTGGGCTTTGCCTGGTGTTCGTGCTAGCTTAGATACGTTTACAGTTTTAACAAAAAAGCTATAATTATATCAGAGCGTCTCCATTTACACTGAACAACTATAGAATGCCAGCATCAATCTATTACACATGAATGAGTCCCCTGTGCAATTTCCACAGATCCCGCTAGTAATTTATAAATAACTGAACAATTCACCAACCTCTCTTTGGATTATTAATGCATTTCTTTCGCCCCTCTCACTCTCTATCGACTAAAGTACTCTCTAGTATTACCTAATGTTTTTGTGAATATTTAGAGAAAGAGTGACTCTCTTTTTTCTCAGCGTGGTCATTTAATTTACATAGATATGTTTTTCATCATCATGAGTTGCATCTTCCGCTTGGTGCAGATTGCGAACTCACGTGACTTATTTTTTTGCCATTCCTTCCGATCCAGGGCAAGTTGGTTGATGGACGCCCAACTGTTAAGAGATGTCCAATCAAAATAATTTCCTCTCGACTTTCTCCTTGGCTTTCTTTTGCCTCTTTTGCCTTCTAACATACTCCCAAAGCATAACTTCGACAAGCTAGTGCTTGATCGCCATGGCCAAAAGGTTTAAGAGTTTTACTTTTGATTTTATCAAATAGAGAGGGTAGGAAAGTAGTTTGACGAAGGGTGGATATTTTTTTAATTTTTTTTCGATCAGGCGATGTCCTGTAATGCAACGCATTGCGTGATTTTGAAACACCTCAATGCGATTGGCTAGTTGTTTTGTCCATGTGATGCAATAAAGGCCATATAAAACTACTGGGCGGACTTTAATTAAGTAAACTTTTACATTAACTGTTATCGGCACCCTTTTCTGATTTTCGAATGGTGCTGTATTGTTGGAAAGCCGCCCGACCCAGCCAGCCCGATTCTGTGTTTCAATGTCGTTCCGTGATTACTGGAGAAAGGCAGTTTATGTCTTTAAATATATTAATTGGGTGATCTTTTTGATGGGTTTACTGTGAATAGTCATATGTAGATTAAACTGTGATTTAGCTGTAGACATACATTCTGTTTTCTCTAGGTTTATTTCTAATCCTTACTCCTTTGCAATCTTTTGCTAATACATTAACAAAAACTTGAAGCTTATGCATGCATTTATTAACAAGAGTGATGTCATCAGCGTAGTAGAAGTTGGAGAGGATTTATCCACCTATAGAAAAACCGCATTGGAAGGTCACTTCTGTCTTAAGTGTAACAGCAGTTAGTGCAAAACAGAACAGGATTGCTACATGCCCTTTTTTATGTTTACGGAGTGGTTGAACCGAGGTCAGTTTTTATGAAAGCCTGTGGTCCGTGATATATTTGTATATACCACAAAAAACTATGTAAATTAGATAGTAAGATAATAAATCTCTGGAATTCTACATAAGAAATAATAATAATAATAATAATAATAATAATAATAATAATAATAATAATAATAATAATAATAATAATAATAATAATAAAATGACTTACTAATTATAGTTATGTAAAAAGAATGTCATAAAAACCATGTGTCTAACCTCCCCAAAAGAAGATAAATAAAATAATTAACACAAAATGTATTGATAAATCTTTGAAGATGACATGTGTGAATGCTCCTAGTGAGTATAATAATGATATAGAAGAAAAAGGATGAGAGGAAATAGATAAAATAATTAACAAAAAAATGTATTCATAAAGGTATGTTATAGAAGTATACGTCATGATTCTGAGGCCATCACTTCCATGAATAGCCCCACGACGTTTAGACGTAATTATATGAGTAACTCTTAGTAAATCCATTGTTCTTTAAATGCCTGGATAAGCTTATCCCATAACTGGCATAAAATAATCCAGTGACTATAAATAAATAATATTTATGATTTTCTTATTTAAGACAAACTTTTGAATTTAAAATGTTTATAAATAGTTGAGTAATACGGGATAATCAGGTTAACACACCGTTCTTGTCAGATCACTGAAGTTAAGTTACAATGAGCCTGGCCAGTACCAGATGGGTAACCCATTTATGAATACTAGGCGCTATATAGTGCAGCTGAATGGCGCTACTGTCAAAAGAAAAGTAAGGCACCTCCTTCACTCCGTTAGTCTCTAGGAAGCCCTTGGGCAAGCCGAGAACCCACTAGAGCTCTCCGATCAAGGTGAGGTGAATTCGTGGAAAGAAGGTGACTGACGTAATACATAAGCAATCAGGAATCATGGTCTCATATCTCGTTGTGCTGAGCAGAATATTCCTTTGGTTACAATGGTCAGGACAATCGCCCAGTATGAGCACTGGTCGGACAGAAAGAACTACAGCCTACTGTTTGTATAACTGCAAGAGAAAGCTACAGCTATGCATCAAACACTTTCGAGAAACAGCGTGAATAAGTTTCTGAATGATGAGCAACAATGAATTCATGAATGGCTCGAAGGAGATAGACAGATGGGAAGTCATACATGTCACTGCCTGTATTAGACAGAACACCATTTGAATATATGAATAAATGGTTTAAATTCAAAAAAAAAAAAAAAAAAAAGAGAGAGAAACGTCGATGATAACCGATATTTTTTTTTGTACATACTTTCACAGACCGGCGGCGGTGACGACCACGAAGAAGATGCATTACAAATAATGGTTTCCGCGCCAATCAAATGAAAACCTTTCTGGCAGGAGAAGGTCACGATGGAACCATAATTATTAGCGTCGCTCTCCAGCATGTTGAGCATTGAAGTCGGCATCAGCTTTAGGCACATCATTTCTGTAAGAAAGCAATTCACAATAAAAAAGCCATATTGAAACAAATAATAGAATTCAATTAAAAGAAATTTAGCATATGAGTTTCATTCTGATTATTTTTATTATTTGCATTATTTTTATTATTTGCATTATTTTTATTATTTGGATTATTTTTATTATTTGCATTATTTTTATAATTTGGATTATTTTTATTATTTGGATTATTTTTATTATTTGCATTATTTTTATTATTTGGATTATTTTATTATTTGGATTATTTTCATTATTTGGATTATTTTTATTATTTGGATTATTTTATTATTTGGATTATTTTTATTATTTGGATTATTTTTATTATTTGGATTATTTTTATTATTTGCATTATTTTTATTATTTGGATTATTTAATTATTTGGATTATTTTATTATTTGGATTATTTGGATTATTTTATTATTTGGATTATTTTCATTATTTGGATTATTTTTATTATTTGGATTATTTTATTATTTGGATTATTTTTATTATTTGGATTATTTTTATTATTTGGATTATTTTTATTATTTGGATTATTTTTATTATTTGGATTATTTTTATTATTTGGATTATTTTTATTATTTGGATTATTTTTATTATTTGGATTATTTTATTATTTGGATTACTTTTATTATTTGGATTATTTTTATTATTTGGATTATTTTTATTATTTTTATTATTTTTATTATTTGGATTATTTTTATTATTTGGATTATTTTATTATTTGCATTATTTTTATTATTTGCATTATTTTTATTATTTGCATTATTTTTATTATTTGGATTATTTTTATCATTTGGATTATTTTATTATTTGCATTATTTTTATTATTTGCATTATTTTAATTATTTGGATTATTTTATTATTTGGATTATTTTTATTATTTGGATTATTTTTATTATTTGGATTATTTTTATTATTTGGATTATTTTTTATTATTTGGATTATTTTTATTATTTGGATTATTTTTATTATTGTGATTATTTTTATTATTTGGATTATTTTTATTATTTGGATTATTTTTATCATTTGGATTATTTTATTATTTGCATTATTTTTATTATTTGGATTATTTTTATTATTTGGATTATTTTTATTATTTGGATTATTTTTATTATTTATATTATTTTTATCATTTGGATTATTTTATTATTTGGATTATTTTTATTATTTGGATTATTTTTATTATTTGGATTATTTTTATTATTTGGATTATTTTTATTATCTGGATTATTTTATTATTTGGATTATTTTTATTATTTGGATTATTTTGATTATTTTATTATTTGGATTATGTTTATTATTTGGATTATTTTTATTATTTGGATTATTTTTATTATTTGCATTATTTTTATTATTTTGATTATTTTATTATTTGGATTATTTTTATTATTTGGATTATTTTTATTATTTGGATTATTTTATTATTTGTATTACTTTTATTATTTGGATTATTTTTATTATTTGGATTATTTTTATTATTTGGATTATTTTATTATTTGCATTATTTTTATTATTTGCATTATTTTTATTATTTGCATTATTTTTATTATTTGGATTATTTTTATCATTTGGATTATTTTTATTATTTGCATTATTTTTATTATTTGCATTATTTTTATTATTTGGATTAATTTTATATTTGGATTATTTTTATCATTTGGATTATTTTATTATTTGCATTATTTTTATTATTTGCATTATTTTTATTATTTGGATTATTTTATTATTTGGATAATTTTTATTATTTGGATTACTTTTATTATTTGCATTATTGTTATTATTTGGATTATTTTTATTATTTGGATTATTTTTATTATTTGGATTATTTTTATTATTTGGATTATTTTTATTATTTGGATTATTTTTATAATTTGGATTATTTTATTATTTGGATAATTTTTATTATTTGGATTACTTTTATTATTTGCATTATTGTTATTATTTGGATTATTTTTATTATTTGGATTATTTTTATTATTTGGATTATTTTTATTATTTGGATTATTTTTATTATTTTGATTATTTTTATTATTTGGATTATTTTTATTATTTGGATTATTTTTATTATTTGGATTATTTTTATTATTTGGATTATTTTTATTATTTTGATTATTTTTATTATTTGGATTATTTTTTTTATTTGGATTATTTTTATTATTTGGATTATTTTATTATTTGGATTATTTTTATTTTTTGGATTATTTTTATTATTTTGATTATTTGGATTACTTTTATTATTTGGATTATTTTTATTATTTGGATTATTTTTATTATTTGGATTATTTTTATTATTTGGATTATTTTTATTATTTGGATTATTTTATTATTTGCATTATTTTTATTATTTGGATTATTTTTATTATTTGCATTATTTTTATTATTTGGATTATTTTATTATTTGGATAATTTTTATTATTTGCATTATTTTTATTATTTGGATTATTTTATTATTTGGATTATTTTTATTATTTGGATTATTTTTATTATTTGCATTATTTTTATTATTTGGATTATTTTATTATTTGGATTATTTTCATTATTTTGATTATTTTTATTATTTGGATTATTTTATTATTTGGATTTTTTTATTATTTGGATTATTTTTATTATTTTGATTATTTGGATTACTTTTATTATTTGGATTATTTTTATTATTTGGATTATTTTTATTATTTGGATTATTTTTATTATTTGGATTATTTTATTATTTGGATTATTTTTATTATTTGGATTATTTTTATTATTTTGATTATTTGGATTACTTTTATTATTTGGATTATTTTTATTATTTGGATTATTTTTATTATTTGGATTATTTTTATTATTTGGATTATTTTTATTATTTGGATTATTTTATTATTTGGATTATTTTTATTATTTGCATTATTTTTATTATTTGGATTATTTTTATTATTTGGATTATTTTATTATTTGGATTATTTTTATTATTATCATTATTTTTATTATTTGGATTTTTTTATTATTTGGATTATTTTTATTATTTGGATTATTTTTATTATTTGGATTATTTTTATTATTTGGATTATTTTTTTTTTTGCATTTTTTTTATTATTTGGATTATTTTATTATTTGGATTATTTTTATTATTTGGATTATTTTTATTATTTGCATTATTTTTATTATTTGGATTATTTTATTATTTGGATTATTTTCATTATTTGGATTATTTTTATTATTTGGATTATTTAATTATTTGGATTATTTTTATTATTTTGATTATTTTTATCATTTGGTTTATTTTATTATTTGCATTATTTTTATTATTTGCATTATTTTTATTATTTGATTATTTTATTATTTGGATTATTTTTATTATTTGAGTTATTTTTATTATTTGGATTAATTTATTATTTAGATTATTTTTATTATTTGGATTATTTTATTATTTGGATTATTTTATTATTTGGATTATTTTTATTATTGAGATTATTTGTATTATTTGGATTATTTTTATTATTTGGATTATTTTTATTATTTGGATTATTTTATTATTTGGATAATTTTTATTATTTGCATTATTTTTATTATTTGCATTATTTTTATTATTTGGATTATTTTATTATTTGGATTATTTTTATTATTTAGATTATTTTTATTATTTGCATTATTTTTATTATTTGGATTATTTTTATTATTTGGATTATTTTCATTATTTGGATTATTTTTATTATTTGGATTATTTTATTATTTGGATTATTTTTATTATTTGGATTATTTTTATTATTGTGATTATTTTTATTATTTGGATTATTTTTATTATTTGAATTATTTTTATTATTTGGATTATTTTTATTATTTGGATTATTTTATTATTTGGATTATGTTATTATTTTGATAATTTTTATTCTTTGGATTATTTTTTTATTTGGATTACTTTTATTATTTGGATTATTTTATTATTTGGATTATTTTTATTATTTGGATTATTTTTATTATTTGGATTATTTAATTATTTGGATTATTTTTATTATTTGGATTATTTTATTATTTGAATTATTATTATTATTTTGATTATTTTATTATTTGGATTATTTTTATTATTTGAGTTATTTTTATTATTTGGATTAATTTATTATTTAGATTTTTTTTATTATTTGGATTATTTTATTATTTGGATTATTTTATTATTTGGATTATTTTTATTATTTAGATTATTTGTATTATTTGGATTATTTTTATTATTTGGATTATTTTTATTATTTGGATTATTTTATTATTTGGATAATTTTTATTATTTGCATTATTTTTATTATTTGCATTATTTTTATCATTTGGATTATTTTATTATTTGCATTATTTTTATTATTTGCATTATTTTTATTATTTGATTATTTTATTATTTGGATTATTTTTATTATTTGAGTTATTTTTATTATTTGGATTAATTTATTATTTAGATTATTTTTATTATTTGGATTATTTTATTATTTGGATTATTTTATTATTTGGATTATTTTTATTATTTAGATTATTTTTATTATTTGGATTATTTTTATTATTTGGATTGTTTTTATTATTTGGATTATTTTATTATTTGGATAATTTTTATTATTTGCATTATTTTTATTATTTGCATTATTTTTATTATTTGGATTATTTTTATTATTTGGATTATTTTTATTATTTAGATTATTTTTATTATTTGCATTATTTTTATTATTTGGATTATTTTTATTATTTGGATTATTTTTATTATTTGGACTATTTGTATTATTTGGATTATTTTTATTATTTGGATTATTTTTATCATTTGGATTATTTTATTATTTGGATTATTTTTATTATTTGCATTATTTTTTATTATTTGCATTATTTTTATTCTTTTTATTATTTTATTATTTGGATTATTTTATTATTTGGATTATTTTTATTATTTGGATTATTTTATTATTTGGATTATTTTCATTATTTGGATTATTTTTATTATTTGGTTTATTTTATTATTTGGATTATTTTTATTATTTCGATTATTTTTATTATTTGGATTATTTTTATTATTTTCATTATTTTTATTATTTGGATTATTTATATTATTTGGATTGTTTTTATTATTTTGATTATTTTATTATTTGGATTGTTTTTATTATTTGGATTATTTTTATTATTTGGATTATTTTATTATTTGGATTATTTTTATTATTTTGATTATTTTATTATTTGGATTATTTTTATTATTTGGATTATTTTATTATTTGGATTATTTATATTATTTGGATTATTTTTATTATTTGCATTATTTTATTATTTGGATTATTTTTATTATTTGGATTATTTTTATTACTTGGATTATTTTATTTTTTGAATTATTTTTATTATTTGAATTATTTTTGGTGTTTGGATTATTTTTATTATTTGGATTATTTTTATTATTTGCATTATTTTTATTATTTGCATTATTTTTATTTTTTGGATTATTTTTATTATTTGCATTATTTTATTATTTGCATTATTTTTATTATTTGGATTATTTTTATTATTTGCATTATTTTTATTATTTGGATTATTTTTATTATTTGGATTATTTTATTATTTGCATTATTTTTATTATTTGCATTATTTTTATTATTTGGATTATTTTATTATTTGGATTATTTTTATTATTTGGATTATTTTAATTATTTAGATTTTTTTATTATTTGGATTATTTTTATTATTTGGATTATTTTATAATTTGCATTATTTTTATTATTTGGATTATTTTTATTATTTGGATTATTTTTATTATTTGGATTATTTTTATTATTTGGATTATTTTTATTATTTGGATTATTTAATTATTTGGAGTATTTCTATTATTTGTATTATTTTTAGTATTTTTATTATTTTAGTATTTGGATTATTTTATTATTTGGATTATTTTTATTATTTGGATTATTTAATTATTTGGATTATTTCTATTATTTGGATTATTTTATTATTTGAATTATTTTTATTATTTTGATTATTTTATTATTTGGATTATTTTTATTATTTTGATTATTTTTATCATTTGGATTATTTTATTATTTGCATTATTATTATTATTTGCATTATTTTTATTATTTGATTATTTTATTTTTTGGATTATTTTTATTATTTGAGTTATTTTTTATTATTTGGATTAATTTATTATTTAGATGATTTTTATTATTTGGATTATTTTATTATTTTGATTATTTTATTATTTGGATTATTTTTATTATTTGGATTATTTTTATTATTTGGATTATTTTATTATTTGGATAATTTTTATTATTTGCATTATTTTTATTATTTGCATTATTTTTATTATTTGGATTATTTTTATTATTTGGATTATTTTTATTATTTGGATTATTTTATTATTTGGATTATTTTTATTATTTGGATGATTTTATTATTTGGATTATTTTCATTATTTGGATTATTTTTATTATTTGGTTTATTTTATTATTTGGATTTTTTTTATTATTTGGATTATTTTTATTATTTTTATTATTTTCATTATTTTTATTATTGTGATTATTTATATTATTTGGATTATTTTTATTATTGTTATTATTTTATTATTGGGATTATTTTTATTATTGAGATTATTTTTATTATTTGGATTATTTTATTATTTGGATTATTTTTATTATTTGGATTATTTTATTATTTGGATTATTTTTATTATTTGGATTATTTTATTACTTGGATTATTTTTATTATTTGCATTATTGTTTATTATTTGGATTATTTTTATTATTTGGATTATTTTATTATTTGGATTATTTTTATTATTTGGATTATTTTTATTCCTTGGATTATTTTTATTATTTGAATTATTGTTATTATTTGAATTATTTTTATTATTTGGATTATTTTTATTATTTGGATTATTTTTATTATTTGCATTATTTTTATTATTTGCATTATTTTTATTTTTTGGATTATTTTTATTATTTGCATTATTTTATTATTTGCATTATTTTTTATTTGGATTATTTTTATTATTTGCATTATTTTTATTATTTGGATTATTCTTATTATTTGGATTATTTTATTATTTGCATTATTTTTATTATTTGCATTATTTTTATTATTTGGATTATTTTTATTATTTGGATTATTTTAATTATTTAGATTTTTTTATTATTTGGATTATTTTTATTATTTGGATTATTTTATTATTTGGATTATTTTTATTATTTGGATTATTTTTATTATTTGGATTATTTTTATTATTTGGAGTATTTTTTTTATTTGGATTATTTTTATTATTTTTATTATTTTATTATTTGGATTTTTTTATTATTTGGATTATGTTTATTTTTTGAATTATTTTATTATTTGCATTATTTTTATTATTTGGATTGTTTTTATTATTAGCATTATTTTTATTATTTCGATTTTTTTTATTATTTGCATTATTTTTATTGTTGAGATTATTTTATTATTTGCATTATTTTTATTTTTTTGATTATTTTCTTATTTACATTATTTTTATTTTTTGGATTATTTTATTATTTGCATTATTTTATTATTTGGAGTATTTTATTATTTGGATTATTTTATTAATTGCATTTTTTTATTATTTGGATCATTTTATTTTTTTGATTATTTTATTATTTACATTTTTTTTATTATTTGCATTATTTTTATTATTTGGTTTATTTGATTATTTGGATTATTTTTATTATTTGGATTATTTTATTATTTGGATTAGTTTATTATTTGGATTATTTTATTATTTTGATTATTTTTATTATTTGGATTATTTTATTATTTGGATTATGTTTATTATTTGGATTATTTTTATTATTTGGATTATTTTATTATTTGGATTATGTTTTATTTGGATTATTTAATTATTTGGATTATTTCATTATTTGGATTATTTTATTATTTGGATTATTTTATTATTTGCATTATTTTATTATTTGGATTATTTTATTATTTGGATTATTTTTTATTTGGATTATTTTTATTATTTGGATTATTTTATTATTTCGATTATTTTTATTATTTGGATTATTTTTATTATTTGGATTATTTTATTATTTTGATTATTTTTATTATTTGGATTATTTTTATTATTTGGATTATTTTCATTATTTGGATTATTTTATTATTTGGATTATTTTTACCATTTGGATTATTTTTAATATTTGGATTATTTGATTATTTGGATTATTTTTATTATTTGGATTATTTTTATTATTTGCATCATTTGATTATTTGGATTATTTTTATTATTTGGATTATTTTTATTATTTGGTTATTTTATTATTTGATTATTTTATTATTTGCATTATTTTTGTATTTGGATTATTTTTTTTTATTTGGATTATTTAATTATTTGGATTATTTAACTTATTTGAATAAATCATATTATTCTAATTATTGTAATTATTGGGATCATTTGAATTAGTTAAATCATTTGGATTATTTAAATTATTCTGATTATTTTAATTATTTAAATTATTCAAATTATTTGAATTATTAAATCATTTAAATCATTTTAATATTTGAATTATTTAAATTATTTAAATTATTGGAAATATTACAATTACTTAAATTCTTTAAATTCTTTTCATTTTTTGGATTATTTTAACTATTTTAATAATTTTGATTATATTAACTATTTGAAATATTTGAATTATTTTGATTATTAAAATTATTAAAATTTTTTGAATTATTGGAATTATTTAGATTATTAAAAATATTTGAATTATTTGGATTATTTTAATAATTTTGATTATTTTAACTATTTAAATTATTTGAATTATTTGAATTATTTAGATTATTTAAATTATTTGAATTATTTGAATTATTTGAATAATTTAAATTATTTGAATTATTTGAATTATTTGAATTATTTGAATAATTTAAATTATTTGAATTATTTGAATTATTTGAATTATTTAAATTATTTAAATTATTTGTATTATTTGAATTATTTTGATTAGTAAAATTATTTAATTTATTTTAATACTTTTGATTATTTTAACTATTAAAATTATTTGAATTATTTAAATTATTTAATTTATTAAAATAATTTTAATTATTTCAAGTATTGAGATTATTTCAATTATTTATTTATTATATATTTATTATTTGAATTATTTGAATTATTTTATTTTTATCATTGAGATTGTTTTAATCATTTGAATTATTTTAATTATTTGAATCATTTGAATCATTTTGATTGTTTGAAATATTTTTAATTATTTTAAATATTTAAATTATTTGAATATTTAAATCATTTATATTATTTAAACTATTTAAATTATTTTAATCATTGGAATATTTGAATGATTCTGATTATTACATTATTCTCCTATTAAATAGAAACAGATATCCTCATGTAAGAACTTTTCAACCTTAATAGTTAAATAATACGTTAAAAGAAATTACTTTATTTCTTATTTCCTTACTTTAAATTCAGTTTTATATGTGTTTTATTTTCGCACCGTGGAAATAACCGCAAATACTTCTCTATTCAGAAAGTAATTAATTAAAAAGCAATCAGCGATTTTTCCTCTATTATTTACTGATCGAATTAAATTGTTACATGAATTGATGTTATATATATATATATATATATATATATATATATATATATATATATATATATATATATATATATATATAAATATAGTAAAACAGATGGTAAGATAAGGTAGTATTCTCTGGGAAAATACGTAATAACATTTTTATCGACAGTTAACGTAACATTTTACACTTCGTCCCCACGATATTCTCTTTATTTCCATTTGCATGGAAATATTTGTAAAAATCAAAACAAAAATTTAAATAAATATTTGAAACTTCTGAGTGGGATTTCAATTTTACTATATAAATATAATGTAAAATGATCAACAACTTCCTGATCGGAAAGCGTTATTGATGATCTAATATTTGACTATATAGTGTAGGGAAAAGCGAGTAAGCATTTTTGAATTTTCAAAATGGTTGCAATTTTTGCAATATCAATAGAAATCGTAACTCATTCTGTTTTACGATATGTGGCCAAACTCTGTGTGATCATTTTGCGTTCAATTTATCTAGCAAAGTGAATCTCCACTTCAAAGTCTAAAATATTTTCTCAATTCTCTCCAAGATGCTGAGGTGTTATTGTACGAAAAAAAAAAGAGATTCTCATTTCCGTTGATATCATGCATGCATTAAGAAAAAATACTGTAGCGATTTCATAAGAGTAGACAAATATATGATAAATGAATCGGTTATTTAAATTAAAAAATATTGAAATCTAAATTCTACTTTTACTTGAGCATTGTTTTAGGTTTTAATTGTATCTTATAAATACAACTTTCGTCCGTCTGTCAGTCTGTCTGTCTGTCTATCAGTCACAATTTTAAAGCGTAATAAATTCATTGCAGTGCTTTCCATTTTGAAATATATCAGAAATCTTAACTGTTTTTGTAATAGATTAGACCTTTGCGATGGAAAGACTCAGGTACGTTAGCTGGTTTAACTACGCAATTTGCATAGCTGGGCCAGATAGATATAAAATAAGAATCGAAACAATGAAATGTAAATAAATTTAAATAGTTGAAATAAATAATTGTAAATACTTCAAGTTTAAAGTTCAAAATAAAACAAAGCTAATCTTTTAGAAACGCAAGAGGTTTTGAGATCAAAATAAGTTTTTGATAGATATTAGCTTGCCAACCACAGAAATGGATCATATTGCTTTAATAGTAAATAAAAAAAATCCCCAACAAATTAAGCGGGTGCAATGATTTGAAACCGAAACTTTGACATCTTCAGTTTGGTGTTATACAAACTTACCAAATTTCAACTTCCTTCTAAATAGAACATGAAACATTGCATAACGTTATTGTGTCTGTACTTACTTGTGCACGTTGGAAGTTGAGACCATGTTCCATTAGCTTGACAAGTGGTGTTTGCTCCTTCCAAGCTGAAACCATTGTCACAATGATATGTGACATGAGATTTGTACGAGACGCCGTTTGATACCAACACGAATCCGTTTGGCAAAGCTGGAGGACTTCCGCATGAAACAGCTGTAAATAAGAATACACATTACAAAATTATGGAAACAGCGTTGACATAATTCATTTAAAAGTAAGTTTATTTTTTATAACGCTTATATATTACCGCTCTTTATTAACCATCAGACGGAAGTGCCATCATACATCTGGGGCGAAATAAAACGTTTGTTATCATTATCCAGTAAAATAATGAGGAAAATTCAAATAAGAAATAAGACATGATAAAATATGGATAATATACATTTTAACATAAAAGAAAATCATTTCGTTATATTCATCACCAGTTCACGGAGTAAATAAACTACTCAATGCAATATTACTTTTGTTGGCTTGAGTAACTGATCAAATTTACAGTTTACAGAGTTGGTGCGAAATAAAATATTTCAATCTCATTGGTTAGTGTCTGAAGATAAATAACCGGACGGATTCATCTATCAGAGACTGGAAATAAAAAGAGAAATCGGGACAAATCGATGGATAAGTCAATGTTTCTTATTGTGTACATATATCTTGAATTAGCGATTGAAGGAATGTAAACAAAGTTTCTTTCTCAATAAAGAAAGAGAGATAAGAAGATTAATGAAATACTCTTTTCTTTCATGTAGTAAAATCGCATTTTTTTGTAGCGAGTTTCCGAACATTTACAAAAACTTCTTTAACAACATGACATTTTAGATATTAAAATGAATAAGGAAAAATAGAAATTTTATGTATGCATGTCTGAAAGCAAAATTATCACGCAGTTGTCACATATTTTATATTTTCATATTTTTAGTTTTGAACATTGATATTAATTTACTACTAACCAAGGTATGCGCATATTCAAGGTCCATGTATTGAGTTGTAAAATAAACTTATGTTTTATATAAGTGTGTGTAAATGACATAATAACTTCGTGATCTGTGGTGATGGCGATGCCGGGTTCAATTTCTATCGACTCTATCATACTCATTAACACACTAATACTAATTGGAAAAGGTATGAATCGATTCACATCATAATATTGACACACCGGTTCTCGTAAGATCACCGTAATTAATCAACGTAAAAATTCTAGTAAGTTCGAGGCAGTCTTGAACGATCATTTTCTTTCTTTGGCGGGATTAGATATGATGTAGCCCATTCATAGCTTCGTGATCTGTGGCGATAGCGATGCCGTGTTCAAGTTCTATCCCAGGTACCTCTTCAACAAATTCTGACGATCTGTTTTGGCTATTTTCTGTACTTTTCCAGAGTACTTTTCTAGATGGAGTTTGATCCCCTGACTCTCATGCTAAATCGATTTCATGTCGAACTTTATTGTTGTGAGGAGAGAAGATGACAACAACGGAAAAGTCAGCGTAAAAGGGACGGAATCAAAATAAAAATAACAATAATAAATAATAGCAGAATTCGTGAAAATTTCACGCTAGTTGATATTTTGAAAACATATTATAAACAAAATGAATAAAGAATAAAATAAAATAAATAACGACAAATCTGAAACAATATTTTAGCAATTTTTTAAAAACTTTTAAAGCTAAAAAGAATTGATTAAAAAAAACAGATTTTTTTTCAATGAAAGTTCAACATACAGCAGATTGTTTTGTTTCGTTTTTTCTGAATAATTTTTATATAAATTGTGAAGGAACAGATGTCAATTCACTTGCATTTTTTTTTATTTTAAAAAGAAACTATAATAAAAAAAATTACAGTCTCCTCTCAACATGACTATTTTTTAAATTATAAAATAAAATAACATATTTGAAGCCGTAAACAGACAGCCATGCTTTTTTTTTTTACATTTTTGCAGAGGAAATGGTGTTAATGATTTTTAACTGATGAAGAGTAACAATAACGGAGCTAATTCGTTCCTCATTAATGTTTGCAATGATGATGCTTTTTTGTGACACTGTATGTACAGAAAAGTAAATTATTATTTAGATAATAATAATAATAATAATAAGAAGAAGAAGAAGAAGAAGAAGAAGAAGAAGGAGAGGAGGAGGAGGAGGAGGAGGAGGAGGAGGAGAAAAATATGGTGATGATGATCAAAAAATGGGAGAAGACATTCGTTTTGTGCAAATCCATGGAAGGATCCAGAAACTTACGTGAACATCGAGGTATCCAAGTAATGTTCCAGTTGCCACCTAAAAGGCATTTCATGGGGACAACTTTCATGTTAAAATATGATTCTTGGAATTCATAACCTTCGTCGCATGAGACTCGCACTTGCCGAGAAAACATTTTTGAACCTGCGAATCTGTTAACTGTTGATATTGTCTCGATTAACAGACCATCTCCTTCCAGCATCGGACAGTCTACAAGGAAAGGAAATATTATCAGATTGTACAGAAAGCTATAGATCATCGAATTAATTAAATTAAAATATGATGAATTTCAAATCGTTATTTTCAAGCTTTGGAACGTTAATCACATGTTGGTTGACCTCATGTTCATAACGCTTTAGCCGTTGTACACTTCATAACATTTCGCGTGATTTTTTTATTAATAGGTTGGCATATCGATTCTTTGCGGATATGTTTACACACACACACACACACACACACACACACACACACACACACACACACACACACACACACACACACACAAGAAAACTCTGAAAACACAGAAGGGATTTTCATTCGCTTATTTTATGCTATAAGGTTGACGCCATCTTATCCTCGCGCTGTTCTATTTTATGTACCGTGCGGGTCGGGAGTGATATTCTTACTAACAGCAAACACTGAAGACCTGTTCTTTACCTAGTGATTAAATGCGATCTGACGTTTTCGATTCCCCGATTAGTATCTATCCGAATTGTTTGTTTTGATAACTTCACAACTAAATCAACAAATAACTCACAATATTGTCACAACATAGTTGAATTATAACAACGCATTCTTCACTAAATTCCAAAATTGACCTAGATTTTGTTCAGTGTATTCCTCCTGACTCCAAACACACATATACCACAAACTATCATTAGTATCGTAATTAATATCATTGCCAAATTCTCCAAATCTGTTGTAGCAAGTAACCTTTCACTTTAACCTTTTATTTAATCTAAATGTAATAGACTGTTATCATTCCACGTCCTTTGGTGTTTGGATACTCAAGCAATTATTTTTGAGTTAAGTACAAAAACATAATAACCTAATACTATAGATGATATGGAAATGAAATGGTTCATTTAGAAATTCTCGAGTTTACCAACGACGCCAGAATGCACCGGAAGATTGTCGAAAATACCAAAATATGTATGAATAAATAAACGACCAAGATGATGGATATGGATTGAAACATGTAACGACAAAACATGTATCGAATATAAGATTATCTCTTTCTGACTGGAAGCTCATTGGCTTGGAAAATGGGTGAATTATGAATTCTCTGTAGATTTTAACTCGCGATTTACAACTGTCTCCAGAAAATTCATGCGCACCCATTTTTCAAGGTTGATGGACGTTCGAAAGTGTTGAAAATGACGAAGAATAGTTGAATAGTTTTAGTATATCTTCATTTCTAATTCTTCAACTGATATTGCAGCATTGTGTTCTGTAGGACAGATTCCTCTTCCCTGATAGCCTCTACGTTTGACGACTTTGTGGCGAATTTCATACCTGAATGTGATTTCTAATTGTCTATATACGAGGTGCTGTAAATAAGTTTCCAGACTTTTTTGTACAGGCATTTAACATTATCGCATACTCTTGAAAATTCAGTATGTTATTGCTATACATCTTATGAGATGACTGACTAAGTTTTATGATTTCAGATTCAAATGAACAGCCACAACAGAAATTGGAATACATCCTACTAAAGACTGATTGTCACAGCTGATGAATTTCAAAAATGCAATCTGGACACTTTAGATTAGTTTTTGATTAAATCGAATGTTCAATCAATAATAAATCTCTCGACGGAGGCAACCTTTGTAGGGCAATTGCTCTTGACATATCAAAGGCCTTTGATAGGGTATGGCATAAAGGTTTACTTCACAAGATCTCTAGCTTTGGTATAGCTGGAAATGTCTTCTCAATTATTAAATCATTTCTTTCTGATAGGTTCATAAGAGTAGTAGTTGAGGGGCAAAAATCAGAAGCTCACAGTATTAATGCCGGTGTCCCTCAGGGGTCCATCCTGGGCCCAACTCTTTTCCTGATCTACATTAATTATCGTCCAAATCACATCCTTACATCATTTGTAGACATTTATGCTGACGACACTACCATTTATGGTAGCACATCTAAGACAGTAAACGACCAAGTTCTCTCCAATTCTCTCTCCTCTGATCTTGAGCACGTAGTACAATGGGGTAAGGAGTGGCTGGTTATTTTTAATGCATCTAAAACCAAGCTTCTCTCTTTACATCATCAACATTCTGATCCACATCTGGCATCAATTGAAATGAATGGCTCTCGTCTTCAGGAGGCCTCAAGTTTTGACAAGCTTCTTGGCTTGACCATTACTCCTGATCTTAAATGGAACACGTAAATCAAGTCTGTTGCCAAGGCCGCTGGAAAAATGGTGGGATCTTTCTATCGATCCGGTAGATATCTCACTGCTGATGCTATTCTCTATCTATATAAGAGCCAGGTACGTCCAAGGATGGAATACTGTTGCCACATCTGGGCAGGAGCTGCTAGAAAGGACTTGTCCTGCCTTGATAGAGTTCAAAATAGACTTCATAGCCTCGTAGGAGATGTCCTTTTCTCTTCCTTGCAACCTCTATCTCACAGAAGAGATGTTGCGAGTTTGTCTATGATGTATCGTTATTTTCATGGAAAGTGTTCGACTGAGCTTCAATCTATGGTCCCCCCTTGCCAAACTTTCACAAGAAACACTCGTCTAGCTGTAAACACTATCAATAATTCCCCCCACTCTTTATCTGTGCCTAAACCTAAACGTAGATTCCATGAACAACGCTTCTTTCTTAGAACTGCACGCCTGTGGAATTGTCTTCCGTTTTCCTGCTTTCCGGCTGACTATAATATGGTTGTCTTCAAGTCTAACGTAAATAAGTTCTTGATGAGCCGTTCCATATAAGTTATCAAATTTACCAAATTTTCATTACTAATGATTACTATATTGTTCAATTTCTACTGTACATTCTTTAACCCTTATCCTTGAGTGGCCTCTTGGCCTTGATAATGTGGTGATGCCTATGTAAAAAAAAAAAAATAAACAATAATAGATCGATGAATAATCGCATACGAAAGCAACGAAATAGGTTTGGAAATAAACTGTTCTATTGCGAAATACTCGATCACAGAAAAATCCAACAGAAGCAAAATTAATGATAAAGAAACTCACAGATGAATACTTGTGATTACTTAGCATATGATATATGCTATGAAGATGTATTATAAAACATTACAGCACCACAAAGCTCGCGAGTGGGTGGCTTCAACAAAAACAAACTAATTTTCACTTGAAGCCACATATCATATCGGGTGAAATAGTACTTTACCACAAGTAGTGTCATAATATCTTGAGTATGAGAAGTTACGATGGTTCAATGATTAACGACGCGGACTGGCAACCTGAGTTCGAATCCAGTTCGTTTTACAAAAATCACTTTCACTTTGGGCGTTGGCAAGCTTCACGTAGTCCTTCTCGTAAGTACCCTATGTTTTTCCAGAAAGAATTCTGAATAGAAAAGTATCGGGGAAACCAATGCCAATAATAGAATCTTCGAATTCAATACGATATGGTGCTGGTTTATAAATGAAGTTTTTAACATATTAATGCATTTCATTTGCACTATTTTATTCATAGTTGAACCAAAAAGGCAAAATAAGTACCCACTAGACATAGGACGTAACATATCGGATGAAAGCCAATATTATTAGTACTTTACAACAAGTACTGTCGTATTATCTTGAATATGTGAAATGGTAAGAACAATATCGGGACAAGATCACAGTGTAGTATCTGTTCTGATGCCACACTTTATCTTTTCTGTCCTCAGTCAGTGAAGGAGAAATCCTTCATGATCAAGACAATATTAATTTTTGTTCCTATCCAGAGTGCTCCCTTTTGTGGAGCTGTATTTTCCCCCACATTAAAAGCCGAGCTTGTGTCTAACTATGCCCTCGTGGGGAGGCAAGTTAATAGGAACATTAGAACCAACTGATTTCAATATTACATGAAATGAACAATGTGTGGTGTGAGGTTAACGGATCACATTAGTAAAGCTGAAATTCGCGCTCATAGTTACATGGAAAATGTTAGGACTATACAAAGAGATAAGCAATCGGTGTGAGAAAAGAATGTCTAGAAAGAATGGTGGAAGGGTGCATAAAAGAGGTACACCTTTGATAAAATGATGTGAAAACGTGTGTCTCTGGATTTCCAGGTGAATTAGCTAAACAGAGTATGGAAAGACAAAGTATGGAAAGACACGATAAATCATAGTCTGTAAAGGACGAAGAAAACAGATCCTCCTGCTGCTGCTGTTCTGCTGCTGCTGCTGCTGATGATGATGATGATCTGATTTTAATTACTTCGTAAAACTAAAGATCGTTTAGAGTCGCCATAAAATGACGCTTGCCAATCATCAACATAAATAACTGGAGAAAAGGTAGCAAAACAAGTCGGATATATCTCACTGTAGTGTTGAATAACTAATTGCAGAGTTGCTCCATTTTTGGTGGGAAATTGTTAAAAAAAGAAACGTCGTAAACTTAGACGTAACATACAATCGTAAGAGTTTACAAAAAGAGTTCTTTGTACAAAAAAAAGAGTAAAAATAAAGTTTTTTTAGAACTCGTACGTATTATGTAATGGTTAGAATTAATTACTAGGGAAGCTTTAAAATCCAACATATCTGAGTACAATAAGGCGTCATTTAAAGTGCACACGAGAGGTTACTAGTAGTTGAAACGTTTGAAATAGTATTATAAAGGATTCGCTGTGTTAAAATTTTGTAATCAAATTTACTACACATTTAAAAAAATATATGACGTCACGTTCTCAAATATTGTTTTAAAATACGAAGCATTCTTTTATTATTTTAATATTAATACACATGTCACTATCCCTGTACGCACCAATTGTATATAAAAACAGATGTTATTAACACATAACATTATGTGTAATGCTTATTAGGGACTAGCAAAAAGCTACCAAGCCGGCATTATCCGGAACTGAACGCGGAACCTTATGTACTTATAGCCCTCAGTCCCAAAACTTATATTAAGATTTTTATTTTTATTTTTAAGTTATAAATTAAAATAAAGTAACATTTTATTTGGTTTGGTGTGGTTTCTTTACGGCATATCAACTCTTTTCGTGTTATTCAATACTGAATCCAGTATTTTGTTTATTTTGGTTATTATACCTTCAAGTATTTATTGATGGAGTTGGGTTGTTTTGTAGAAGAACATTGTTGTTTTTGGTTTTGGTTTTGTAGAACATGACTTTTTGCAAAGAGAAAGAAACAAAACAAAACAAACAAAAAAAAACCAATAACATAAATGTTAGGTAAGAAAGTCGGTATCTGTAGATAGTCTTATCTGATAGGACAAATTAAAATTGTTCTACTAAATAATCAATATTTAATCAACGTTTGTTTCTCTGAAGCTTTTTCTTATATATCATCCTCTTTAATATAAATCTCACCTGTCTGTTTTAGTGTATGTATGTATGCATGTATGCATGTCTACCTAAAACTTTCGACAAAGGTGGCGGGTTTTCACGAGATCGGTATCTTGTTGAAGCTCGCCCCTTCGGACGACAAATATCGAAAAATTGGCTAAAAACAGTCATTCTTTACCCTCAACTGGACACTTTTCTACAGGGAGGGGTTGATTTTTTCGCCGATGTTTTAGAAAGTCATCCCCTCTTTTCAATGGGCGCAACAGCAAAGATGTCACCTTCTTTTTACGTTCTTTTCCTCCTTAGCGGTACGGGTTCGAGCCTGCTTACTACCACTTTTTTTTTTTTTTTGCTAAACACACACCTCCAAAAACCGGGCACCCAGGCTAGTATCACATAAAATTCGTGTTACAATAAAATAAATAATTGTACTAAAATTGCATTATGCTTGAAAATAATTCTGTTTTAATTGTTTTGATCGGCCATATTATACAACATAATAACGTTGACACACCGGTTCTCGTTAGGTCACCGAAGTTAAACAACGTTGGGCCTGGCCAGTACCAGATGGGTGACCATTTGGGAGTGCTAGGCGCTGGATGTACTGCGCCGGGATGAAGACATGCCCAAATTTGTAGATGAAGACACGCTTAAAACATGTGAGAGAGATGCACTCTCAGTTTTCGTTAAAACATGCATTTAAGAGAAAGAAAACTGATATAAAACTTGATGTCTACCGTCTGCTCTGTCCGTGGAATTCAATTGCACCGACTGAGATTAGCAGTTGTGTGGATGGTTCTACCACAACCTTCACTATAAACATAACATCTGTGTGTATTATCAGATAACGTAATTATTGTGTGAACCTCATGCCTTAAAATTGACGGGAGAATCAATTAAGTAGGCATAATTTATAATTGATTAAATTGTGAAAAAAAAAAAAAACTATTGGCGACGAGCAATTAAATTATCTGTGAAAATGTAACATGCTGAAGCATTCCCGCTTACCTTGAGTGACGGTAGCACTGAACCCTCGGTTGTGTAAAATAATGCTTGCTTGAAATTTAAGCACCAGCAAACCATTGACTGAAGTTGACATTGGTGGCATATGGTGGCCACTGTGCGTCCCCAGCATTCCATTACCATCTGTTACCTGCATAAGAAGTAAAATTAATTAAAAATTACAAAAGACAAATCACAATTCTACGATGAATTATTGCTCATCGTTTATTTTTAAAGTTTTTTTTTAAAAATTGGCATTCAAACGCTTCCACAATACCTTTTCCCGACACCCAAAAACGTGTTTTTTTTATTTGTATATTGCAGAAAAAAGCATACTATATTTTTTACAAGAAAGTTACCACTTATCTAGATCCGAAGGCTACTCGAGGATATAGGTTAATGAATGTAAGGTGGTAGTGTAGTAATCGTTAATGGTTTAAGTCGGGTAAAATTTAATTATTTAAGGGAACGGTTCAACAAGAATTTATTTTCATTAGACTTGTAGGCTATCATACTGTAGTCGACCAGGAAGCAGGGCAGTGGAGCAGTGTTCCACAGGCGAGCAGTTCTAGGATATCTGTTGAAATTTTCTAATGTTCCGAATAAAGGCCTTTAATTATCGGCATTTTAAAGATTACTTTTGATAATTTGTATTATTTGGATAATTCGGACTACTATTTCCATCTTGGTTGCTATTCTTACACATTTTTAACCGATGTAACCTCCGACCTTTTTCAGGTGCGTACTTGTTGAATCTGGGAATCTTGATGTCGAACTGAAGAATCTGTATGGAATTTCGAACGGAATTTTTTTATTACATATATGTAGGTAGCATGCTCTCGTTCATTGGCGAAGAAATTTGAGGAAGTAATCTCAAATTACATAGATATGCATGTCAATAGTTTCATAGCGTGAATAATATGTGTAATAGCAATGTGGGTTAGGGTTAGCAATGTGATACGCAGTGTGACATTATGTATGTGTGTTGGTTTACCTTGTTCTTGTTAGTACGTGAGTAGCAATTCGTCATTGAAGATTCCTTTCTGCCTCAGCACGGAGGAGGCGTGTATAGCATATATTCTTGTGTTCTTCGATGCACCGACTTAAGAAACCTGGAGAAATCTTATTTTGTTGACTAAGTCACTATTTTCATTGGCTTCGTTTTTTTTTTTTTTTTTTTTTTTTGAAACAGAATTGTTTTGGAGTTTTAAACGATTCGCATTAGTTGAAAATATTTTGTTAACACGTTCATGTGAAAATTAACATGCTTTTGTGAAGTGGAATCGAGAGCGAACTCTAACGAAGCGGAAAAATAAAGAGGTAGCTATTCAAACTCTTTGCTTTTTTTTAGTGTTCGTCCGAACTGTATTTCAATCTCACTATAAGATGACGTCATGCCACAAATATATATAAACAACGGAAATGTTCCCGTTCTCTCTTTCTCTTTCACACGTAGAAAATTTTAACGTTGGAAACATGGGTAACACACAGGGTCTGTCGTTTTCCATTTCAAATATAATGGAATGTTTTTTTAGTGTCAAGAACAAAAAAAAAATATTGCATTTTTTAATAGTGAAAATTAATAAGGTCAACTTATATTAAAAGAGTATTACGAACCTGGACAAAATCAGCTTGTTCTAAAGCAAAATCAGTGAAAAAAATATGGATGGGCGGATCGTTTGGCTCCTTCGTAGTCAATTTCCACTCGCATTTAATATCGTTCGGGTAGCGGCTTTCACTTGGATTTAAGAAATTGTAACCTGGGGACGTAATGTTGCTAAATGGTGACACCATTGTAATGTCACAACCTAGAAAGAAGAGAAATAGAAGAACATGAATTAATTGCAAGGTAAGTAAAGTTATTTTATTAATCTTAAACGTAACCAACTCATTCATTAAATAGCAAATAAGATATTATTACATATTATTTGACTTGGATAAATAATCATATCAGAACAATTACATTCAGAAACGGTGCTACTTACCCCTGAATTGCCTGCTTTACCCGGGGTCCTGAATGAATAGTTTCAAGAATGTTCTGGAGACCTTCTTCATTTTAGTTACTGTCACCTTACATAAAACGTTGTCGAAAAATTTACATAAAAATGTCTCCTAAATG
This sequence comes from Euprymna scolopes, assembly GCF_053919585.1. Classification (NCBI taxonomy): domain Eukaryota; kingdom Metazoa; phylum Mollusca; class Cephalopoda; order Sepiida; family Sepiolidae; genus Euprymna; species Euprymna scolopes. Next base: position 21,060,796 of record NC_136497.1, read on the forward strand.
TAACAATATCTAGTCCAAAATCTGAGCTCCAATCTATGGTCCTCCCTCGCCAAACTTTCACAAGAAACACTCGTCTATCTGAAAACACTATCAATAGTTTCCCGCGCTCTTTATCTGTGCCTAAACCTAAACGTAGATTTCATGAACAAAGTTTCTTTCTTAAAACTACACGCCTGTGAAACTGTCTTCCATTTGCGTGCTTTCCAGCTGACTATAATATGGTTGTCTTCAAGTCCAATGTAAACAAGTTCTTGACTTAAGTTAACGAATTTACCGAATTTTCATTACTAAAGATTACTATATCGTCCAATTGACTACTGTACACTCTTTAACCCTTATCCTTGAGTGGCCTCTGGGCCTTGATAAGTGGTGATGCCTATGTAAAAAGAAAACTATCCATGTGTGCTTATTTTAAATTCTATTACACGGACGCTATTTTTGTAACAGCTATGATGTTCAGCTTGACACTTTGTATTACTTATAAAATTTACAATTAATGAATTCTTTGTATTGTCTGCTATGTAAGATATTGAATGTCAAATATTTTGTAATACTATCGACATTCTTCTGCTCCCAAGCGCTGGAGTGACTGAAATGGTATTTTAAAACAATGTAGAGCAGTTATTTTAGGACAAAGACTAGACCGGGGATGGGTCAATGTATTTTGGAGTGTATTGACGTTTTTTAGGTGCGGTTTTAATTAAAATGTGACAGATGACAGGAATAAAAGGACTTGCTATATATTTAGGATTGGCAAGGGGTTTTACGAGTTCAGTTGACGACAGTTAGGAGTAACCAGTTTGACGAATTGGACGACAGTGGCAGTTGGACGCAGGTCAAAGGCAGATCGTGGTTTGGACTAGGTCGAGAGAGTTTTTGGAGATCGAGGTGAGCCGATGACGACTCGACTGTATATTCAGATGTTATCCTTAGCGCTTTGAGGGTAGTTCCTCCCACAACGGCGTAACACGTGCACCCTGAACCTATTCAATATGTACAAGAAGTATCGGATTATGTGTTTCCCTTTGTAGTTGTGTTGTGTATTTTATGTGCACTTGTGAACCCTTGTGCACAACCTAAACACTAACCAATGTGAGAGACAACGACAAGGTCATAAGAAGAAAGGAGAAGAAGACCACGGCACACAACGAGCAGGTGACTGCATGATGTCACAATTTTATCTAGTTTTAAATTGTGTTCTTTTTCCGTTTGATTTTACTGCAAAAACGCGCTGTCTGGCGGATATAGAGTCATCAACAAAGAAATAGTCGCACTAACGTATTACTATCGGTTTGTAACCGGCTGTAAGTATGATTCTCTCTTTCTCTCCACTCACTGTGTCGGCTGTATACAAAACCCGAAATGAAATAACAACTTTCAAACAACAAATGTTCGAATTGATTTCGAAGTACAATTGAGTTTTCGCAGAAAGAGGAAGAGCGAACAAGTGAATGAGAGAAAGTGAGGGAGAGAGTGAGAGTGAGTGAGAGAGAAGGGAAAGAGAGGGACAGAAAGAGAGAGAGAAAGAGAGAGAGAGAGAGGGGGGGAGGGAGATAAAGGCTTACTTCAAATGATTTTACTTCCAACTTTTCCAGCAGTTCTCCCACATTCAAGAGGGCTATTAAAACGAAACTATCAAGGTATAATGTGACCGATAGGAAATGTCAGTACGAATTATTCAACAATTGGTCAAGTACAAGACCGAATCGAATCACATTTGGCATGAAGCATCTTTGGGGTTGTAGGTGCAACATAGGAAGAGCAAAGATTAATATTACTAATGCGGCTATTTCTGATACTAAAAACAATCAACACTTGTAGGCTTGTAGGCGACAAAATTGCAACAAATTTTGCAGGAATCATTATCAGCATTTCAGATGTATTGTAGGATCAGAATTATAGTGCAACTACTACTACTACTACTACTACTGCTACTACTACTACTACTACTAATAATAATAATGACAATAATATGAATATGAATAAAATATTGCATCGAATTTAATATGAAGAACCCAAAAGATATAATATGAGATGGATATTTTAATACTGATTCTATATTATTTTTACGGTCAATACTACTACTACTACTATGTGCACCACTACTTGACTAAAGGTCATGAAGTGTTACTTGCAGCAGTGGTGGAAGAGGAAGAACTAGATAAAGAATTACTGGAACGTAAGCAGAAGTACAAGGAAAGAATCGAAGTTGAAAAGTTGACTGGGTTGGTAAGAGTGAAACTTCATGGTCAGTTTAAGCGAGATACTACGGCACTGAAATCTCAAGACACGTGGAATATTTTGTTTAAAGGTGACTTGAAAAGAGAGACAGAAAATTATATTTGATGCTTAGGAACAGGCACTAAATATAAATGCCATCAATAGAAACATTTTTGGGAATGGCTGTTTTTATAAGGGCAGCTTGTTTCGTAGAACTCTTGAAATAGTTTCACACATTGTAAGTGCGTATTCTACACTTGCTAAACAAGAGTACAAATGACGCCATGATAAAATATGTTCCAATCTGCATTGGAGTTTGTGCGAAAATATTAGAATCCAAGTGACGGACAAGTGGTTACAACACCACCTAGAATACGGTAGTGGAAAATAGGGACGTTAAGATTCTCTGGGATATCATGGTTCAGTTTGACGGAGAGATGACTCACAGGAAACCAGATATTGTGAACAAAAGACCAATGAACGCCAAATTATTGATGTGGCTTGCCCAAACGACATAAACTTAACATGTAAAAAGAATGAGAAACTACGGGACTATCAGAAAGTGAGGGAGGAGATTTCTAGGTTGTGGAATAAGGAAACTTCCATAGTACCAATCATCATAGGTGTGCTTGGCTCAATTCCAGATGATCTTGAGAAACAGTTGAAACCCTTCGAAATCAAGTACAACATCACGATATTCAATAAGTCAGTTCTGCTTAGCACATCAAACATCCTATGTCAGTTTTTTTCTATCTAATTGACCTTTTGACTATGCTCACTAGCTTTGGTGAAAAAGCCTGCCATTGAGTAAAAAAACAAAAAACAAAACAAACAAAAAACAAACAAAAAAAAACAAACAAAAAAAAAACAAACAAACAAAAAAACAAAAAAAGAAAAAAACAAACAAAAAACAAACAAAAAAAACGCTGTAAAAGATCACAACGCTGTGAAGTTAACGAACATAATAATAATAATAATAATAATAATAATAATAATAATAATAATAATAATAATAATAATAATTAACCAAAAAATAATATAAAAATAGACACGATCAAGTGGGGAAGGCCATACAATGGGAAATATGTAGGCATTAAATACCCTGAAAAATAGTACAAGCACTAACCGACAGCAATACTTGAAAATGAAAACCACAAAATCCTATGGGATATGGATATACAAACGGATAAACCTGTCCAAGTAAGAAGACCGGATGTCATAAGAGTTAACAAGAAGGAAGAGTCCTGCCAGATTTTTGCAGACGAGAGAGTGAAGATCAAAAAGACAGAGAAACGAAGCAAATACACGGAACTGACCAGAGAGCTCAAAGAAATACGGAACATAAAAAAAGTCAAGATAGCAACACTAATAGTAGGTGCATTAGGAAAAATACCAAAAATCTTTGAAAAAGAATGAGAGAAACTCGAATCAGAGGGATGACTGAGAAGGTATAACGTATAACAATAATAAAAATGGCTGAAATATTAAGGAAAACTCTTGAATGCAGAGACTAACACATGCGAGCTAAATACACAAATCGGACATGGAGAAACTGCTACAGATGTGAAAGAAACATCACATAAAATCATAAAAAATGCAACTGTATAAATGTAGGGAACCTGCTCCACCCTATTATTTGAGCGGGTGGGTGTCAAAATAAACTGGCGCCCCACCAAATAAGTGAGAATAATTAAAGAGGATGGAAAGACCGAAGAGGGAAAGCATTAGCCAGACACCCGCTGGATGCGCAAAGAGGTCTAGGACAATAGGGAGGCTTATTGCCACCCAAATTCCAGTGAAGATCAATGGTCGCTGCCAACGAGAAATTAATGGTAAGCGGCTATTGCAATAACGCAAATTCTTTTGCAAAGGTTATCGAAAAAGCTGGAGAGCACTGGAAATCTGAGGAGACTTTTAGTCACTCCCAGAGAATACCACAAGTTGTTCTTAAAGAGAAATCTTTGATGATGGCCTGTGTAACTACTAGTGAGTAAATAATAATAAACTATTATGGGTCGAAATTTTGCGTGAAGGCTCACATGCATAATAAGGGTTCCATAAAAGGGACAGCATTTTAATATATTTCAAGAAAGTAACCTAAGCCTCAAAACAAAGGTACGCGCACATATGTTTGCAGTAGACATAGCTAGAGCACCAAATATGACCATGAAGGGTCAAGAAGGATGGAAACAATGAGAAAAGATAATACCTATAATATCATTATAGAAGGGATTCGGAGGGTACTGGTAACTTGGGGAAGTTTATTGCAATACAAATTCCACATAAAACCAGCAGTCATAGCCATCGATAAATTAATGGTAAATTGCAGCTGCAATAGCGCAAATTTATTTGAAACGTTTATCAAAAGATGCGGAGAGTGCTGGAAATCTGGAGAGTGTTGTAGACACACATAGTAACTTGTTCAAAAACTGAGTGATTATAATAATCATAATTTCAGTGCAGTTTTGTTCATAAGCATTAATCCAGCGAATCCTTACTGCATTTATATAAAAGTGCTCACTAGGGCTATTTATTTAGTGTATTAGTTAGTATATATTTTATTTATACAAGTAATTTGGCTACACATCTTCAGGCATGTTTCATTTCTAACTGGGAATCAGTTGGATATCTATATCATGATAAGATAATATATTTTACTTACCTTCTTGAAACTGAATTCCAAATCCACCTTTCGTTGAGTGTGTCGTCGTATGAAGACAAATATAAACATGTTTACTATTTGAGATCAGAGCCATTGGCACTTTTGAAAGCGTCAAATTGGCTATGACGTTGGTGAGTGTGTTGTAACTGATCTCCAAGTGGCCTGATTTCCCCTCTTCCAATTCCAGGAACATAATCTGCAGACAGATTCGATACGAAGAAATTACAACCATTTATAAAAAAATAATAAATGTTTGATGTTATATCTCGGATTTTTTTTAGATGAGGATTCATTATTTTTTGTATTATTTGGATTGTTTGGACTATTGTTCTCACCTTGGTTATTTTTTCACAACGTAACCTCCGACTTTTTTTTCAGGTGTATCGTATCGAACACGGTAATCTTTTTGTTGAACTCGGGAATCTGCACTGAATTTCGAACAGGACCTTTTTTATCCACGTGCTCTCGTCCCGTCCACAATGATCGGATACTTAGGACCTCTATTCAGCCATGTCTGACGGAACAAGAGCATTCTACCTCCGTGAAGTAAATAAAGGAATGCGTTTGAAATTCCGTCTAAATTCCCGAGTTCGGTAGAAACATTTCCGAGTTCAACGATACACCTGAAGAAGGTCGGAGGTTCCATCGACCGAAACGTTGCGAAAATCACACTCAAGATGAAAACATTTGTCTGATAAATCCAGATAATACAGCCAAATCGTTATTTAAGTAGCTTAGATACTAATAATTTGATCTATTTTATTTACCCTTTTTCTTAAAGGTTAGACACTAGGTCACGCGTGAGTTTGATGAAAGTGTTTCGATGGAACGAATTGGAGTCGAACTTGGCACACACAGTTTTTCATTCCGTGTCGCTAATCACTTAGCCATCGTCATCCCACATATCTAGTTATCAGGTAATATGTATTATCAAATTAGATTTATCTGTGTTTAAGACCAAAATTATTAGTTTGTTAATGTTAGTATTTATCGGTAGAAGCTCTTTAATAACACTTTTGTTTATCGTCTGCTTTTAAATATAACGGATGTTGCTAATAACTAACTATATTGGAACAAGGAAATAAGCAATGAGTAAAGAAATATCACGTGGTGTTCATTTTATGCTTTTATTAGTTGTGTTTTACAGGACTCTGATACGTTCCTTTTTCATCAAGGAAGAATTCTTATAAAGGGAAATAACTTATATCTATTATAACGATAAAAGTTCTTAAATTCGATTTTTTTCGGGTGATTATATTCTGTACACGTAATACATATTGAATTCAACGATTGCAATAGCAGTCCAAATGATACAGATAAATTGAAAATATTATCATTCGAATGAAATGTATTGAATACTTACTTCTATCGTAATTACTGGAGCTGTAACAGCCTCGATATGCCAACATTGGACATTGTTGGCTAAGAGTACTGGGTAAAGAGGGGAGAGAAGAGTCTTTACGTTGTTGTCTGCTTGTAAATGGATTGTTCGTGGTCCAAGTCCTTTGATATCTGTAGAGAAAACAATGTATGATCTTGAAAACTTTAATGTTTCTGAAATAAACAGGGCAACTTAGTTGCTACGTGTATGACACAAGGACAACATTTATTACATTTCGTTATATTTCCAGTTTATTATCCAATTTATTTTCATTAGTTGAAATAATAAATTGCTTTTTTGTGGAAACAATGGTTTTTATGATTAGAAATGGAAGTAAACGTAGGTGTTAAATCTGAAGTCGGAAGCTGGGAGTATGCAGCTTTTGAAGGAGTTGTTGTGTAAGTGTTAGAGTCGGACTTTCTACCTTCAGGATCAAAAGTTGGATCTTTTCAGTTGAAAAATGGCTGCTTGAATAAAGTAAGAGAGACGTTCCAAAAGTAATGCATCCTATTTTTAACTAAAAAAGTTGAAGAGTTACGAAGATGGGAGTGGTACCATTAAAACGGGCGACCTTCTGTGTTCTATTTTCTACATAGTCACCACCATTCTCAATGCACTTGCACTTTTTTGCCAGCGATAGGTTGGTGGCTATGTATGGGCGTCTGGAACGAGCTTTGTCACTCACAGCTCTGTCGCCACTCTAAAATCGACGAGTTCATCTGCTAACTCTGCTTACATCAACTGGATCGACTCCGTACGCATTCAACAGACGCCGATGAATGTTGACCGGTCCGATTTTTTCTGTGTGGAGTTTAATGACGCATTTTTACTTATGACACACATCTATAGTAATTGTCTGTATTTTTAATATGAGGTGTTTTCATTTATTGAGATTGTCGGACTGATTTCCTCATCTTGGTTGTTATATTCACAACATTTCGGCCGTTTTGCCTTCCAGCCTTCATCAGGTGTTTTGTATCGAACTGGGAACCATGTGGCCGAGTGGTCCTAGACGTTGTATCAAAGTTTACAGTTACCCAAAGGTGCTGAGTTCAATCCTGAACGAAAGCAATGAAAAGTAACATTCAAAACAGAGAATCAGCAACTATGTCCCAGAGCCTAGCTGGTTTCCGAACACGGTACCCCCGTAATAATAATAAAGGGTTGGGTTCGAGACTCCTAACAAACGGTTCTCGAGTTCGATACAAAACACCTGATGAAGGTCGGGGGTCAAAACGGCCGAAACGTTGTGACTATAACAACCAAGATGAGGAAGTCAATCCGACAATCTCAATAAATGACACACATCTATGATAGTGTTTTCTTAGAGTCTCACACCGTCGATATCTAACATAGAGAGAAAAACTTTCAGATCATGAGTGCATAAGTTCAATCATCATAACAATGCAATTTGCAATCCTCTCTGATCCAATTAGGCAGAATGAAAAAAATAGTACACATTACTTTTGGAACGCATGCCGTAGAACACAAGACGTTTTTATTACAAGGTTTGGTTATTAAATGCCTATCAGATAGTTGGATGAACGGTTTGTTAGAAAAGTGTGCGGGTCATAATCTTACCGTTTGTCCATTCAACTTGAAAACCAGATGATGTGATGCTATGATCGGAATAGAGGCGGATCATGATGAAATTGTTTTGACTGTATATCGTCACGTCTTTGTGTTTTCCTGTGAGTCGGCGGATTAAAACACTATCCTTCAGTGTCGATGCACCAGAAAATACTTCCAGATAATCTGCATTCTCTTCGATATCAATCGAATCAAACTAGATGAAAAAAAGTAAAAAGTACAAATATATATATATATATATATGATAAAAATGGAGGTGGAAAGACCTAAAAACTCGACGACGTTTCGTCCGTTTAATGCGGGCTTTTTCAAAAGTAAAAATGTAAAATGTGTTCCGTCGAGAAGATTAATTAAGAGTATATATCGAGGGAGGCGGGGGGAAGTATAGCATACATATTTACATTGGTATATACAATATGTGCTTAAAAAAATAACCGGTGTCTAAATTATTTTCATGGATAATTATTTTACATACGTGCAGAGAAATTAAAAAAGAATCCTTTCCATTTGTTTGATTACATTGGGAGAGTTGGAGATGAGGGCGGGTTCCAACAAACGACGTGTAGATATATTGTGTATGCTTGTTAGAATTGTTGCATTTTCAAAATCAAACGAACGAAGCCTTTCATAAAATCTGTGTCTTCATGTTTGTAGTTTCGGGCAATCATATTAGTTGCTATTTCGGGGTAAAATCTTGCTGCAAATTTTAGTCCGAAACTCAAGACTTCCATTTCAGCGTTCGATAATGATCGATCTGTACGATTTTGGATGAGTTCAGGTCGTCCAATGGAGCACCACTTATTATTAGTGATTAGGTTGGATAATTTATTATTCATTTTTTATGTGTAAAAATAAAGGGTTTGATCCGTCGTTTGATGTTAGATATAGTGTTCCTAAAATAAGAGTGATTTGCGTGTAGATTATCCACCAGTGAATTAGCCATGGTTTTTAAGTAAGTGGCTTTGTTCTTTGGGATTAGAAACGAATTGCTCGACGTGTGGGGAAAATATGATGAGAGTTGTAGGGATTTATTAGTACTCTTGGGTATAACTTTCTCGTCAATGCATTTCAATAAAAAGTTTCTCCTGTTCGTGTTGGAGTGGGCTGCGATTAGTGTGCTAGTATATATTTTCGCAGCTTTTTCTTATAGAAATGGCTCTAAGACTGACGGTATGAATAAAATAGGATACAAAATCCAAGGATATGATAAAAACAGAGGTGGAAAGACTCGACGACGTTTCGCCCGTTTGTTGCGGGCTTTTTTCAAGAGTCAAAATGTAAAATGCTCAATAACGATTAATTATAAGTATATATAGAGAAAGGCAGCGTGTACAGTCTCTTTTGATGATATATATATATATATATATATATATATATATATATATATATATATATATATATATAGTATTATATCATCAAAAGGGACGGTATTTACATATTAATAACCGTTTGTTTCTGAATAACGAAACATATCTGATATCTTAACATGCACGATGGGGCTGTTTTGCATGAAATAAATATTTGCATCTTAGAATGTAACTACATTGTCATTCTTTTATATATGCTCTGTTGTTATATTTAACATATATTGAGCTTCTAAGCAAAAAGGATTTGTATACGCAAAGAGTAAAATATGATTGAAAAAACATATTCTACCAAAACAACATATATATGTGCGCGTGCGAGAGAGAGAGAGAGAGAGAGAGAGAGAGAGAGAGAGAGAGAGAAAGAGAGAGAGAGTTTATGTTGCCATTTTACATTATAATTTTTTGAAAAATATTCGAGATAAAGGGCGAGAACAAAGTTTATACACATAAAAACATCATAAAAAAAACAAGTGAAACATGCATGGTCTCCCGTGAGTGCACAGTGAACGAGGCATAAAAAAATGACTAAGTTCAGCACTTGCCCCTTCCCCGATTCAATCCCAAAAGTCCCCTGGGGACGTCAAATCATGGTGAAAATGAACAAACGGTGCAGTTTTCGGCCTTAACATGTGTAAATTTGAGTTCTGCACCACGCAAAAAAAAAAAAAAAAAGAAACGACTGTCCATCATTTGCCCCCTTTCCATTTAGCCCTAAAAGTCCCCAGTTCAGCACCATGTAAAACTGCTAAACAGACATACACAGAACATTTTGGACAAATATGGTACAACAGTCCCACAAATGGAGTGCTTTTATTAGCCGTAATAGAGCCCCTAGGACACACCCAAAAGTTATCGCGAAGTATAGACAAATAAAATCATATAGAAATGAGTCAGTTACAACTTTTCAGAAAGTTCCATAAAAATCCAAGGCATCAATTTTTTTAATAAACACAAAAGTGTCAATTTTAGCCATCTTAACCCAAAAAGCACCTCTAGAGGAGCAACCGGAATTTTCCCAGAAAATTCGTTCTCTTACTATTTTATTCAAATCATAATGTTTGTGCAAAATTTCCAAATATTCCAAGGCGTAGTTATTAAGAAAAGTGCAGACGGGCAAACGGACGAACAGACGAACGGACGAACAGACGAATGGACAAGGGTGAATTTACAGGTCCACCTCCTTTTGTCGGGGACTAATAAAATATATTCTAATAAAACTAAGTTTACAAGAGAGAAAAAATATATAAGTCACGCAAGATTTTAATTGGACTCTCAAAAGGGAGAGTTGTAGCAAAGCAGAGTAAAATTTTTATATTAAAATAAAAGTAATTTAAATTTCCCATCTGCTTTATAAACATCAGATGCGTTTTAGTTAGTAACTTAAACCAACCGTTGTATTATAAATGATAATCAATACACGTGTAGAGTTTAAGGTCAATAGAAAACATTTACGATCATTAAAGTTGGTTGATTATATATATATATATATATATATATATATATATATATATATAAGAAAATATTCATTTTTACCTACAGAAACAAGTGTTCCATGCTTACGCAATCATTAGTGTAAGATAACAATTCTTGCTGATCTTGAGATTCGAACCAGGCCAACTTTTGCTCCACTTGCCTCTATCTCAGGACCACCATACAATTTCGACGGGAATGAAGGAAATTAAGAACTATTAAACGCCGAATTCGGACGAGTACAATAGGTAATTTAGAAGTCCTGAACGTTGCATAGACGCTAGTTGATTGCCTTAGTTATAATTCCATGCCTACACATTAGAGATTCCCGGATACCAGAAAGCCTTCTACTCCAATAGTTTCTTCCCCAGAACTGCTAGACTTGAGAATTCACTTCCGGGTTCCTGTTTCCCCGACTGTACTGACATGCAGAAATTCAAGCGCAACAGTCATCTTGCTGCTAAACTCCCTACATAGTGTCCCTGTAATTATCCACCAGATAATAGTCCCCTACATAAAAGTGACACTGTTCCTTGTTTGGGGTGAAAATACAATTTAAAAAATATGCGACCATAAAGGCAAATTTCACATAGCACAATTAATGTTATTACCTTCCCAACAAGCATTCCTTTGTTAAATTCTGATTAATCGTCGATGAGATTTTGAACATAAAATTGCAAAAAGGAGGTGTGTATATATATATATATATATATATATATATATATATATATATATATATATATATATATATATATGTGTGTGTGTGTGTGTGTGTGTGTGTGTGGATATATTTATAGTGGTAGCCAATCTGAATATTGAAATGCTCATATCTTTGATTCTATGGAACGAAACTACATGAAAATTTGTAGACCTTTTTTAAGATTATAATACTATTCTATAGTTAAAATTTTATGCCAATTGGTAAAAAAAAAACTTATATTTTCAAACCAATAAAATATGTTTCAATTATATATACACACACATTCAATACCTAAAGAGAGAGAGAGAGAGAGAGAGAGAGGGGGGGAAGAGACGGTGGCGATGGAGAAGAAAAAAGGAAGAAATAGAGAAATACAAGTAAATAAATATAACGTGAAAATTAATTACGAATAAAAATGATAATGATTTAACATTGTAGCACCAAACGAATCTCTCTAGTTGCATTAAAATATCATTTTAGTCATATAAAAAGCTAATTTATCCCAACCATAAAAACGTGTTTCCCATGTGCACTTACTATAAGTTTAACGTGAGTTCCAAGCTGTACTTCAATAGTCCAAAGGCAGTCAGTGTTGCTGGTGTATTGCTCCGCAGAGCCAAAAAGCCGACCACTATCTTGTCGAAAAAAATACCGACATTTTTCATCTGTAAAAAAAGAAGTAAAAGCGAATCATTTACTCTGTTCGGTATGACCTCAAAATACATCAGAAAGGGGAGTTGAGGCAGCCCTTTAGTTGCCATTACTTCAATGTACTCTCTAATCCGGAGTATTTGTACCCACCTTAAGTCTGATTTTTAAATTAAATTGAATATTTCCTAGACACAACAGTAAACTATCTCGGACACTCTTGGGTGAGGTATTCGTGTCTACCTTATCCCACTGCTCCTTAAAGCAATATTTTTCTTTCTTTATTGTGCCTATTCTATTTCCCAATTCTGTCAACTATAGAAACTTTCCTTCATTCGTCCTAATTTTAGATTTCATCTTATTTTTTATATTTAACTGACTTTTCACCTCATTTAGATACTTTAATCTGAACTCATCGGATGACCCGACTGGTATATTTTTCTACGATGCATTTATAGTTTTAATCGATATAGTCTAAGTAAAATTAAGAAATACATAGAAACACTAAATCTACAATTTTGGGGGGAAAAAAACAAATTAATAAACTTGAGAACTGAAGTAGCTGTGATCAAACAATATTTTAATTAATATGTGGATATTTAAAAAAAAATACATAGGAGTCACCACTTATCAAGGCCAAGATGTCACTCGAGGATAAGGGTTAAAGAGTGTACAGTAGTCAATGGGACAATATCATAGTAATCGTTAGTAGTGAAAATTTGGTAAATTGGATTACTTAAAGGGAGCGGCTCATCAAGAACTTGTTTACATTGGACTTGAAGACGACCATATTGTAGTCAGCTGGAAAGCAGGAAAACAGAAGACAGTTCGACAGGTGTGTAGTTCATGGACTCTATGTTTAGGTCCAGGCACAGATAAAGAGTGGAGGAAACTATTGATAGTGTTTTCAGCCAGACGAATGTTTAAGATGCAGATATTGCTGCAATCCTATAAAAACTGAAACTTTGAAAAAAAAAAAATGATATTAATAAGGCATTCATTGTTTAGTCAGTAATTTTCTTACTTGTCTTAATGGTTCCCATGAACTGGCTAAACGGTAACCCAATCGATGCTCCCTTAGGGTCATCGAATTCCGCCTATATAAACTCAAACACATTCTCATCCAATGTGTTTTCATCCATTTCCTAATTACCCTTTCATCTTGCACTATGATTTCATTGAATTGCAACAGGACCTACAGAAAACTGTTGGAGATAGCACTCCTTTTTTCCAGTTACCCCAGTTAGCTGACGACATTGTGCCACAATCTCCAGCAGGCAGTTCTCAGACAAAAGCCATTCCTTCCGCTACGAAAAGAGCCATGTTTTTAGCAGCTAGCGTGCAACATTGGTACCTAATGTTTACTGAGGTAACTTCCCGCGAAAGTACATATTCGTAATAGCCCATTGTTCTGTATAAGTTACTATTTTCTATTGTACATCATTCTGTATTACTTATCATTGTTAAATTAATATATACTGTTGGTTTTCTTTCTATCAAGGAGCTGTTGCCATCAATATAGCTCAATCCACTACAGCAAGTCTCTTGAACCGGAATTGCTTAAATCCAGTGGTAGCATAAGTCCAGGACGACTGGGAACAAGCAAATAAGACTGGAATTGTCTTCTTCTAGATTAGTTATACTGCCGCCTTTTCATACCAACTTGGGTTCGCTTTATGATTATTCTGGCAACCTAGGGGCAGCTTCTACCGTAATCGAAGCCTTCTTTATCGGAATGAGTTATGTTTCGGCTCAATGTTAACAGGTGCTTCTTCCCACTGCTTCCGCTTTCAGGAAGAGAGGTCTGTTGCCGATCATCTGATATACTGCTACCGGGAAGTGGCCACAGGTTTGTACTCGGTTATTTTATGCACAACTAAATTGTAGCCCTGAAAGAGTTCCTTGCTTTTTGATCTAGCCTTTGTGCCACGTCTTGCAGCGGATGTTAGTAAATTCTCAACCAAGGATTTAAAGTCAAGTTTACTCTCTACTATTGAAACGTAAACACCGCATACTGAGAATACAGTCCACGTTTCTAACTGTTACACGAACAAATGTTTTAGGGTAAAAAATGGTCGTCAATTCTAGTAACCTGATTAGCTTCAGTTCAGTCGCACCGTCACAGCATTTCACCCATAATCTTGTTTTACAAGTACTTTCATTGAATGTACTCGATTTTTTTTTTACATTTTCACCCCAAACAAGGCACAGTGGCACATTTGATGTAGGTGGCTACTATCTGAGGTATAGTTTGCTAGAATACTAATGTAGGGAGTTGAGCAGCATGGTGTCTGTTTACTGTTTACATTACACTGGAACTTCTGCATGTCAGTATGGAAAGCAGGAGATCGGAAGGGGATTCCAAAGTCTAGCAGTCCTATGGAAGAATCTATTAGAGTAGAAGGCCTTCTGGCATCTGGGTATCTCTACCGTGTATGGGTGGAATTTTGCTGCTTGTCGGGTTTGTCAGGGGTATTTACGTAAAGGGAACACAAGGGCTTGTAGTTCGTCGGAGCATCTACTACAGGGTGACTGAAAAAAAAACCTAAATGGAGGCCATCTAGAACATATGCTGTAGAACAGAGAAAAAAAGGCCAAAGACCCTAGTGTTTTGATGTGAGGTTTTGAATATAATAAACTAGTTATGACCAAATTTTCATTTCATTCGAACAAAACACTAAGAAACGGGGCCTAATTAGAGTTTTCTGGTGTCACCCTGTATTAAAATACTCGCAAAACAGACAGAGGGATGAAACATTTTGTCGATGGGACAGCGGTTGAAGTCTAACTGACAGTGCGGGACCTATTAGGTTGGCGACTCTTTTTTGGATCCCGTCTAAGAGTGAGAGATTAGTAGCAGATGCACCAGCCCAAATGTGTCAACAATACTCCATATATCAACGAATGGTGGCCTTGTAGAGATACAGAATACTTTCAGGCGTAAGTAACTTTCTAGCACGGTAGAGAGAGCCCCCACTTCTTTGCAGCAGCTTTGGCAATGCCCTCGATGTATCCGTTCCACCTATTGGTTGATAAGGTTTCTTGTAATTATTAAAGTTGGCAGCATTAAATATGATCATCAATTTTTGTTCCTATTACACTACAGACTGTACTATATTTGTACCCTACGCAACGTAAATAGCCCTGCCGCACTCAACTAACAGAAAAATCTAGCCCCTTTACTGTAAGGGTTCCTATATGCCGGAAAATTTTGTGCTCTAATAGATTCTTTCTTCTAACTGCAGCTTTTGGAATTCCCTTCCTACTCTCTGTTTCTCTGACTTTACATAAATACATTAATGTAAATGTAATATGAACAAACATCTTACTGCATAAGTAACTACTCATGCTTTCATTATTACTCTGGTCCCTATCGCAGTAGCCCATTATGCTTTGGGGGTAATAAAGGTTCTTAAATCGTAAAAGTTTAGAAAGAACTTTCATAAAATATTTGTGAAACAAATATATCGTAGATTTATGAATAAACATTTCTTTTTGGTAAGAACTGTAGCAATATTTTAACATTCTTATGAGGATATGATTACAAAAAAACTGAAGGTTTTATTTATCGACAGGGTGATAAGAACTGAACAGTCAGATTGGAACCATGTTCCGTTATCAACCAATCAGAAACCGGAATCACTTCATAAAATATACCGCGTTCAGAATGCCTGCACGTAACGTTTTGTCTCCACACGGGAAGGAACTCTTCTCTTCATTTGTAAGCTTCTACAATTGAAGACTTCTTTCGGATCGACTATCTACCGGAAACTCTTGCGTCTGCAAGCTTTACAATTCAAAGCTTCTTTGGATTGATACGGCCATTTTGTTTGCAACAACATTTGTCTTCTCTTCTAAGAGAGATCAATTGACAAAAAACTACCTCAGGATTTATGATCTCAACTCAAACACAATGGCTACCAGTAGAAAACTCAATCGCACCAACCCACATAAGAAGGGAAGAGACAACAAAAATGGATTCAAAACGCCAAGGAGGACACCAGGGACTTACCAATCCAACACATTTTAAAATATGTCTCGGATACCTCCAGACTCAAGTCCCGAAAGCCCAACTACAACTCAAAAATCAATCATTTCGACCCAGTCGAGATATGAAAGAGAAATGGAGAAACCATACTCCCAAAGAAGGGCGCATCATTGACGACCCAACTTTGCGCCTCCCAGGTTTTGCTACAAATAGTAGGAAGTAGTGGGTATTTGTAAACTAGATCAGAACAAGACACTGTAGGATTGCAGTAAACAAACACAGGTGGAGACAAATAGTTCCCAATCTGTCCAAAGTGCAAGGGAGGCCCACCAGGACATAGACAACCTGATCTTATAATCTCCAGTCACCTGACTGGAAGGAGTTTACGACAGCCCATTTACCTGAAAACAATTTCTCAGACTGGCTAAAAAGTAGTGGCATAGAGGTTTAACACATGCGATACTACTACTTGTCTTAAACAAAAATAGCCCACATCTCAAGAAGGCTATTTATCGTTAAACAAGTGATACGTACCACAGTATTGTTCGTCTGATCCATCACCACAATCATTTTGATCATCGCACACCCAATCCGTATGCAGACACTTTCCGTTTGCGCACCGAAAATAACCTACAAGAAAAAATAAAACGCAACAAAACATTAAAAAAAAAGCGTTAGAAAATGAAAAAATAGGGGTAAAATATTTCAAGCATCAGCTACGATTTTTTTAAAATCCATACTAACTGTACCGATCCGGTGTTGCTCGGGATTCACAAAAAGCATATAACATAAATAATTCTTACTTTAAGAATAAGAGTAATTTAGTTTATGTTTCATTTAAGGTGACTATTAAAGAATTAGTTCATTAGAAAACTTCCTGATCATATTGACTATGCATTTATTAAATTGCAGCAAAGTGCCTTCGTCTGTTGTAAAGTACGTTGCTTTTGTTTCAACAACGTGCTATACCAATAACAGGCAGGTGGTGGTGACTAATTGGTTTGCAACACGAACTGATAGTCTAGTATGCTAATTTCGAGTTTAGTTCGTTTCACCGAAACACTCTCAATGCCAACAATAATCATCTGATTCATTGGTGCTCACCATCACTACCGTCACCACCACGAACAACAACAACAACGACGACGACGACGACGACGACAAATGAAAGTTGGGTAGCTATAATCAAACTTTGATTATAGCTACCCAACTAATAAGAGTCATTTAGCTTATGTCTCATTTAAGGTGACAAATGAAAGTTGGATAGCTATAATCAAAGTTGGATCTCTCAGCTTAAATGCTATCTAGTTCCAACTTTTATAACATCGCCTACTTTATACATTAGAAGATACAAGTTGTTATAACTATATAGTATCTGTAGATACAAAAAAATAATTATTTATAATTTATCATTATTTCACCCTTTTAAGAAATAAGTTTTAAAAGTTAAGCAATATATAGGAAATAAAAAAATCGGTCAGCTGGCCTTGTTGCAAGATGGCGACTTCCTGTCGCTCGATCACTATAGATCGTCTGAATTAACGTTGAGCTTTATTAATATTAAAATTTTCCTTCATTCTGTTGAAGTTGACGGTGCACTAGGAGTTAAGTTCCTTGCTAATGGATTCTAAAATGGCTTCATGACAGGGTTCGAATCCTTCGATTAACGGCAATTGTCACTGCCTGCACTGATGGTTGCGAAAGCATGAACCAATAGTGCCTGTAGGTATAAAAAGTAATTATTTATAATAATTTCGCCTTTTGAAGAATAAATTCTTAAAAGTTGAGCACTGCCTGGGAAATAAAAAAGTCGGTCAGCAGACCTTCTGTCGCTCGATCACTATAGATTGTTCGAATCAACATTAAGCTTTATTAATGCTAAAATTTCCCTTCATTGTGTCGGTTGACGATGGATGAGGAGTTAAGTTCCTTGCTAATGGGGTCTAAGGTGGCTTCGTGGCGACCAGCGGCAATCGTCACTTCCTGCACCGATGTTTGCGAAAGCATAAAACACTAGTGTCTGTAAGTATAAAATAATTATATATATATATATATATATATATATATATATATAAATAATATATTTATATTTATATATATATAAATTATAAATAATATATATGCGTGTGTGTGTGTATGTGTGTGTGCGCGCGCGTGTGTGTACGTGTGTGTAAACAGTTTGCTAAAAATTCACCAAAACAATGAAAACACTTAAACATACCCGAGAGACACGCAGGTGCTTGACAAGCTACAGCAGCCAAACTTTTACAAGGTTTGAATGTGAATTCATCATTGTGACTAATAGCAACACATTGACCTTTAGAGTTATCAGGTTGGTTCAAACCCCAGAGGCCATAAAATCCGGAATCTGCGCGTCCACTGATGTGTACACCTACAATTCAAAATACATTGGTAAAAAAAAAAAAAAAAAAAGGGAATGATCATCTGTTTAAATTTTTTTCCATCTGGCTTATAAAAAAATCTACAGTATAAATACGAGCAAAAACAAGAACTTTCAAATCATATTCCAAAATAAAGAATATACAAAAGTATTAAAATTGTTTACAGCTGTTTTAGGGCAAATTATAAAATGAAGCAAAATTTCATGCGAAGTTAACTTACCTGTCCACGACCATTTCTTTCGACTTAACGATGTGATTGTTTGCTTAATGAACTCTTGCTCCACTTCATCGACCGGATTTATAAGTTCGGCTCCGTTTCTTGATAAAGAAATAATCGATACAAGTTTACAGGAACATTTCAAGAAAGAAAACATTAATAAAAACATTTCAGAAAACATTAATAAAAACATTTCAGAAAACATTAATAAAAACATTTCAGAAAACATTAATAAAAACATTTCAGAAAACATTAATAAAAACATATAAGAAAATATCAACAAAAACGCATGCGAAAAAAATCACTTATTTTACTGATTAGTACATTTACTGCTTATAAATATACTTTGCTTGTTTTCATTTAAAACAATTAAAAATATTTTGACTGTGTTTGATCGATAGTTTATTGCATTTACATTAGAATTACTTATATTTTTGATGAATTCGGTTATTAGTACTGATTTTTTGAGAATGGCTAGAGAAATATTCGGAAGGAAATAAAAACACTGAATTGGAAATTTTCGTTATTACACCGGTAGAAAGGATGCTCGTTAGAGCACTCGAAAAACTCATATAATAAAATATTAAAGAGTTCCAAGTTGATTTTAGTTTTATACAATGGAAAGTTCTGTTTTATGAATGTGTTTGTTGTTGTTTCTATTAATCTGTTATCATGTTTATGTACCACGTTTTATGTATGTACTGTTTAATGTAGGAAAGTCAGCAAGTTCATTTAGCTCCACACACGTTGCCTAAGTCCATAACAGATATATTTCTCTTCGTCTCACCCTACATTTTACTCACTCTCCACCCACTCTCTTTATACACATCTCTCTATTTATCGATCTCCATCTCTACTTCTATTTATCTATCTATCTATCTATCTATCTATCTATCTATCTATCTATCTATCTATCGATTCCTCTAATCCTATATTTTGCGCATTCTCCACCCCCCTCTCTCTATCTTTTTATCTATCTTTACCTATATTCTAGCTATTCATCTACTATCTCTCTCTTTCTCTCTCTCTCTTTCTCTCTCTCTATCTATCTCTATTTCCTTCATATCGATATATCTACCTATCTCTAACTTTCTCGTTTTTTTTTTTTTTTTTTTTTTTTTGAGGGGGTGCTTTTATAAAACTAATTTGCCCTTCAAATTTGACCTCTTTTTCGATTATTTTACTTAAAATATGTGTTTGATTAAAATTATTAAAGTAAATATTGATATTGTGTACTATTTTAAAATTCAATAAATATATTTTTTTTGTTTTTAATACTTGCGGGTTTTTCTTAATAATCGATATTTTCTTAAAAATCGTTTTACTTTTCATTTTTCATTTTTTTAGTTTTTATAAAGATTCGATTGAGAAAATCTATTCCATCGTCGCAACATTGCAAATTTTACAAGTATTTTCATGAAATATACTCTAATGAACTCATTGTAATTGTGCCTCCTCGACGTACACATCCCGACTAACCTGACAAACATCAACATCCCACACCTTCGCTTCAGAGGTCTCTAGATACCGGTAAGATATTTACTCTAATATTTTCTCCCCTCGAACTGCTTGACTTTGGGATTCTCTCTCGGTTTTCTGTTTTTCTGATTTTAGTGACATGCAATAATTTAAATGTAATGTAAACAAACATCTTGCTGCTCAACGTCTTACACAGTGTTCTGTAGATATAGTCCAAAAGAGTAGCCCCATTCGTTATTTGGGGTGGAAAAGAGTAAAAAAAAATGTCATTGGTCATATCAGCGATGGTTAGCGTGTCCACAGGAAATTCAACTGCGATATTCCAATAGTTTCCAAACGTAGTCGAAGATTTAACTGATAATAAAAAGATATGTTAAATGTCAATCGAACGTTTTCTTGTGTCATTCATTTGGATAATTTGTTGCCAGCAATTTTGCACCTTCTCGCATCAGATTATTTAATTATTTCTTAAAACAATACTCTACATTTCGTAACAAGATCCGTATCACTTTGAACAGATGTTTTTGCTATAATCATGCGAGAAGACAGTTAACGCCAAAACGTAATGATTTTGTACGGAAATCTGATATTCTATAAAAATAAAATACTTCTCTAAGATTGGATGAGGTTGTTAATTAGTATTTTACATTATATCTAAATAAAGATGTGATTAGCTCATTTGACACCGGCAATTCTAAGATGTTTGTTGTTTGTTTTTGTTTTTTATTTTACGGCATATCAACTCTTTTCAGGTTATTTAATGCCGAATCTAGTGATTTTGAAGAAAATTTCTTTAAAAGAATATATATATATATATATATATATATATATATATATATATATATATATATTAAGTTGGTTTCTATTTAACCCATAGTTGGGGTCCTAACATGTATTACAACTCCGGGTCAGAGTGGACCTGGGAGCAATGGCAATTAAAGGATATCTCCACACTCCCCAAAGCCCGCAAGCTGGGGCCTCACCATCGGATATAGTTTAAGGTCATATCCAGTACTGGCAATTATAAGAAAATATATACGTATGTATATATATATATATATATATATATATATATATATATATATATGTTCATGCATATGTATGTATATTTACATATGTATATTTATATGTGTATATATATATGTGTGTATGTATACATCTGTGCATCTAACTACATGTATACACATATACATATACATATATACACACAAGCATACACATATATATGCACGCAGACATACACATACAAGAACACACACGTGTGTGTGTGTGTGTGCGCGCGCGCGTGTGAAATTAATTTTATACTAGAAATACCCAGCGTTTCCTGGTATTTAACATAACATAACGTTAAATTTCTTAAAAAAATGAAAAAACAAAAATGAAACTGTGATATGGCCATGCAATTATTATGTTTTTCTAAAAAGTTCACTTCCTGTAAGTAAAAAAAAAAAAATGCTCAAGCTAAGATCGAAACCGAAACCTAAAAAAAGTAAGACAACCATTAGGCCAGCTTGACACTATCCTTAAAAAAACTTTTAAAACCTACTTATTTTTAATATAATACAAACAGATAATAAACAAATAATAAACAGGTAAAAATCCAATCATTCCCACGGTGCAATTTTTCAATTTTGACAACTTAGCAGCCCTATCCTCCAAATGAAAACTGATCAAAAAGTTTTCCACATATCTGAATACTCTATATATACAATTCGATTCTGTAGATAAAAAATCGTTGAGTATATAGGTTGAGAAGTGTCCTCACCCCCTCCACACACACACACACACATATATATATATATATATATATATATATATATATATATATATATAAAGCAGTAGCATCCGTGTGTGTGTGTGTGTGTGTATGTGTATGTGTATGAGTACTCTCTTACATCCCAAACCACTATACCGATCATGACAAAATCTGCCATGATGATGCTCTCAAACTAAGGAATAGTGCACATAATTTTTCAAGGTTAAGGTCAAAGGTCAAGGTCATTGCATATATATATATATATATATATATATATATATATATATATATATATATATATATATATCTCCTACAGCCCACACCACTGAACTGGTCATGAAAAAACCTGACATGATAATGGTCTCTGACCTAGAAATGGTGAATACTACCTTTAAAGGTCAAAGTCAAATGCTAAAGTCAGGATTTTTCTGTACTCTTGGGTATCCGCAAAGGTATCTTTGCTAGTATATATATATATATATATATATATATATATATATATATATATATATATATATATATATAAGAGTTTCCACATAAAATTTCTACAGCCATTCCACGTTGCTATTTTGCAACTTAAGTTCGAATAGTGTTTAGGACGAATATATATATATATATATATATATATATATATATGGGGTGGGCTCCTACATGGTGCTTTGGACAGTGGTTTGCTTAACTTTATTTTTGGTGTTAATATATTGTGGATATAGGCATATATATAAATACAAACACATACATGCATATAAACTCAGATACAGCTATATCTGTATACATACGTTCACCCATGCATACATACATACATATATATATATATATATATATATATATATATATATACAGACACTAACACCCAGATGCACGCTACACATACATGTGCACATAGATATAGATATACAAATATATATTCATGTATATACACATGACCCATGAGGACATACATCCATACACGCACACATAGAAACATATACATAAACACACATAAGGATATATGCATAGACCCAATCATACCCGCACATACACATACATATAGATATCAAGATACATGTACGGATAACACTTGTCTCAATATATATATATATATATATATATATATATATATATATATATATATTGAGACAATAATATATATATGTCTCAATATATATATCTCAATATATATATCTCAATATATATATATATATATATATATATATATATATATATATATATATATATATATATATATATATATTGATATATATTGAGACTAGTGTTATTAAAAACACGGAACTCTTTTTTACTTTCTCAAATCTCTGAATTTTTTTTTTCTTTTTTTGCTTTTTTCTCAAAATTGTTTAAATTCGATCCATAAGTTTCTTCAGCGAGCGCTTTCGATAGGAATACTTTCATCATTCTCAGGCATATTGCGTTATAAAAATTATGTTTTTAATTATATAGATATATAAAAAAAGATTTGTCACCGTCAGATTGTGGCATATTACGAGTTAGGTAGGCGGACAATTTTTTTTTATGTACATACATACATATTTAAAATTTAAAATTTACTACCCTAGGATTATTTCGACTGCACTCATAATTAACACTATTTACCTAAAGCTTCTTTGTCTTAATATGCAACGCTTCAAGTATTTTTAATCTATTCATATTATTTTCACTTTGTAAGAGCTTAGTGTTTTCAACCATGATTCTTCGGAATGCAGAATGATGGCAGCCATGTTTTCTCAGATGTTGTGATATTGAACTAGAGTCGGAGAGGTAGAGAGTTAGTCTTCTCGACAACGTATGTGTAGTATAGCCTATGTATGTAGTAGTATTAGAGATACATTCCTCTAATGGACAGTTAAATTGCTAAACTACATTTTTTTTCTAACAAGTTATTTTATGCGAAATGTTGTTTTCGATTACGAGGCTAGTCGTCTGCAGTTTTTATAACAGATAATTAATTTAATTTTTTTTTGTTATCATCTGGAACTACGTATCGGCGGATTATATTTTTTAGAATAGTTTCAGCAGTTGTTGGAGTTCTTGTGCAGCTGGTTACGATAATATATATAAATATGTTTAGAATTTTCTTGTAAGATATTATTAGTTTAATCCAAGTTGTTGACAGAAGAATTCCGTGCTTTTTAATTACACTTGTCTTAATGAGAACATGCTTCCTTAATATACCCAATTTAAACTGCACGACGCAGCCGCTCAAAATGAAACCAACACTTGGAATTTCAGAGTTAACTTAATCAAGCGGCAAATTGCCATTGCTCACAAAACTATCAACAAATATAACCCTGAAGTCGTCGATCTAGAAAACCAATTAAAAATATGATTACCGCTGATCAATTTACCTGTATCGAACACAGTCTCTCGGAAATCCTAAATCAATTTGAACTCACACACAGGACAACTTTACAAAAGAAACTTAATGCCCTATATTAAGATAATATATTACTCCCTCAACAAACGCAAAGTTATATTAATCTTTCCAACCAAGAACTAACTGAGCATCAAAAAGAATTTCTAGCACTCGGACCCAATTTTCATTTATTTAGCACTTACAACCACCAAAATAAAAAGGCCGAAATCGAACTTTTATATGAAAATCTTTTTACCTTAGAAAAAGAACAGAAAATCACTACACATCCAGGAATTAAAGATATACTTAAGGATGAGGCCATGAAAAATAGATTCCAAAAGTCTTATACTATTTTAACCGATAACTTAAAAAATGGTACAAATGAACTAAGAAACCATCCAAACTTAATTGTTTGAAAAGGAGATAAAACCAACATGTATACAGTACTTAATAAAATTGAATATTCTTGCAAACTTCAGTCCATTTTTGACGATCCTTGGAAATTTAAGAAAGTTAAAAAAAAAGCTCTGTTAATGATTTAAAAACTCAAGTAAATAAACTTATCACAACGAATAATGCTGTAATAGACAATCTAAAACTCCTCCTAATAATTGGAGATTGTAAACCCGGATAGTTATATGGCAATGTAAAAACCCATAAACCTATTTTCCCACTTCATTCCATAATCTCACAGGTGACAACCCCAATATATAATTTAACTACAAAAACCGATGAACTAATAACACCGTATTTAACTTGCCGATACAGCGTAAAATTCACAGAAAAACTTATGCAGATTCTTCAAGCCACTAAAATCAGCAATAAAATCACCGCCTCTCTATATATCGAAAATCTTTTTACAAATGTACCAGTAAATGAAACAATTTACATTATCATTGAAAAAATATATATAATAATCCAACCATTCCTTCACTTAAAATGAGTTCAACAATCCTAAAAAAAAAACTATTAATAATGTGCACAACTAAGGTTCCATTTTATGATCATCTGGGAAATATATACACACAGGTGGATGGCGTAGCTATGGGTTCCGTATTGGGACCAACGGTTAGTAACTTTCACATGGCCAATCTGGAAAACAAAATATTTAATTCAATAAAGAAACCTTCCATTAATGTTCGGTATGTTGGTGATATTAATTTTTGACAGCATAAAAGAAATAGAAGATTTAAAAGGTACGTTTCAAAATAATTCCGTCCTTAACTTCACATACGAAC
Organism: Euprymna scolopes; assembly: GCF_053919585.1. NCBI lineage: Eukaryota > Metazoa > Mollusca > Cephalopoda > Sepiida > Sepiolidae > Euprymna > Euprymna scolopes. Next base: position 21,086,267 of record NC_136497.1, read on the forward strand.
TAAGTGCTGATAATAAAATCTTGTTTTTTAGACATTTTCATTGATTCTAGTAGCGATGAATTTATCTCCTCCGTTTTTAAAAAGCTTACATCCGTTAATTCCTGCATTTAAAATTTTGAAAGTGAATATCCGTTCCATTATAAAACCGCTATAATAAAAAGATCTTATACATCGTGCGAAGGTGATTTCCTCAAACAAAAAATATTCTTTAACGAATTAAAAAAAAATATAAAACAGGTTTTAGCCAATAACCAATTCCCAAACTCTCTTGTAGATAAACAAATAAAACTATCAGCAACTTGAATCAAACTAATAATATCCAAGAAGAAAATTCTCAACCTGTTCATATATATTACCGTAACCAGCTACACAAGAACTCCAAAACTAAAGAAAGTATTCTAAAAAATATAATACGTCGATACGTAGTTCCCAATTATAACAAAAATAAATAAATAAATAAAATTCATTATCTATTATAAAAAAATTGCAGACGACTAACCTCGTAATCAAAAACAACATTTCGCATAAAAATAACTTGTTAGAAAAAAACAATGTAGTTTACTAATTTAACTGCCCATTAGGATAGTGTATCTCTAATACTACTAATTACATAGGCTATACTACAAACCCGTTGTCGCGACTCTAGTTCAATATCGCAACATTTAGGAAAACATGGCTGCCATCATTCTGAATCCCGAAGAATCATGGTTAAGAATGCTAAGGTCTTGAAAATCGAAAATAATATTAATAGATTAAAAATACTTGAAGCATTATATATTAAGGCAAAAAAGCCTCAGATAAATAGTTTTAATTACGAGTGCAGTCGAAATATACACACACAGGTGGGTGGCGTAGCTATGGGTTCCATACTGGGACCAACATTTAATAACTTTTATATGGCCAATCTGGAAAACAAAATAATTAATTCAATAGAGAAACTTTCCATTTATGTTCGGTATGTTGATGATATATTAATTCTTGCTGATAGCATTAAAGAAATAGAAGATTTAAAAGGTACGTTTCAAAATAATTCCGTCCTTAACTTCACATACGAACTAAGTGTTGCTAATAAAATCTCGTTTTTACACGTTCTCATTGATTCTAGTACCGATGAATTTATTACCTCAATTTTTTAAAAAAATCTGCATCCGTTAAATTCCTGCATTTGAACTATAAAACTGCTATAATAAAAAAAAAAATTATACATCGTGCGGAAGTGATTTCCTCAAACAAAAACATATTCTGTAACGAATTAAAAAATATAAAACAGCTTTTAGTTAATAACCAATTTCCAAACAAATAAAACTATCAACAACTTGAATCAAACTAATAGTATCAAACAAGAACATTATCAACCTATTTATATATATATTATAGTAACCAGCTACACAAGAACTTCAAAGCTGATGAAAGTATTCTAAAAAATAATCCGTCGATACGTAGTTCCCAACGATAACAACAACAAAAAAATAATCCGTCGATACGTAGTTCCCAACGATAACAAAAAAAAAAAAAAATTAAATTAAATTAAATTAATTCTCTGTTATAAAAAAACTACAGACGACTAGCCTCGTAATCAAAAACATTTCGAAGACAAATGACTTGTCAGAAAAAATACAATGTAGTTTACCAATTTAACTGCCCATTAGCAGAGTGTATCTCTACTACTACTAATACTACTACTACTACTACTACATATATAGGCTATACTACAAACACGTGGAGACTACCCTCCCCCCACCTCTAGTTTAATGACACAACATTTGGGAAAACATGGCTGTCATCATTCTGAATTCCGAAGAATCATTCTTGAAAACACTAAGGTCTTACAAAGCGAAAATAATATTAATAGATTTCAATACTTGAAGCGTTGTATATTAAGGCAAAATAATCGAAATATTCTAAAATGCTCAGAGTAGTAAATTTAAAATTTTAAATATGTATATATGTACATAAAAAATGTCCGCGCACCTAACTCGTAATTAGCCACCATGTGACCGTGATATATATATAAATCGATGTGATTGGTTTTTCCAAATCTCAGTACCATGTATATCAAATTTCAAGTCTGTAGACTTAAAATTGACAGAGTTATTACGTAGGAAAATGTACACACACAGACACACAGATACACAGATACACACACAATCAGACCGACACTTTCACTTTTATAGATATATAGACATATAATTAAAAACATCATTTTTATAACGCAATATGCCTGAGAATGATAAAAGTATTCCTATTGAAAGCGTGCGCTAAAGAAACTTATGGATCCAACATAATTTTGAGCAAAATAAATTTTGGAGCGAAAAATAATCGCTTATTTTCATGATATCACTCAAGTGATTTTTTGTGTGCCAGTGTGCATTCATCCTAAATAATATGGTGGGATCCTTCTACCGCTTCAGAAGATATCTCACTACTGATTCAATTCTCTATCTATATAAAAGCCAAGTACGTCCAAGGATGGAATACTGTTGCCATATCTGAGCAGGAGCTGCTAAAAACAGCCTATCCTGCCTTGACAGAGTTCAAAATAGACTTCGTGGCTTAGTGGGGGATGCCCTTTTCTCTACCCTGCAACCTCTCTCCCACAGAAGAGACGTTGCGAGCCTATCCTTGTTTTATCGTTATTTCCATGGCAGGTGCTCGTCTGAACTCCAATCTCTGGTCCCCCCTCGCCAATCTTTCACGAAAAACACCCGTCTAGCTGAATCCACTGTGAAAAATTTCCCCCACTCTATATCTGTGCCTAAATCAAAACGCGGATTCCATGAACAAAGCTTCTTTCTTAGAACTGCACGCCTGTGGAACTCTGTTCCGTCTGCCTGCTTCCCACCGTACTACAACTTGGATGTGTTCAAGTCCAACGTTAACAAGTTCCTGATGAATCGCCCCCTTAAGTAAACACTTCATCAAATCTCCACACTAACGTAATGTACTTGCAATAACCCTTATCCCTGAGTGGCTTCCGGGCCTTGATAAGTGGTGATCACTGTGTAAAAAAAAAAAATTAAAAAAAAAAGTTTGCATTTCTGCAATATTTTTCCGATGCTGGATTTTTTGGAGGTATTGAACATGGGAGTTTTTAAAAATTGAATGTTTAATAGTAATTTCAAAGCTGAATGAACAATTCTTCTATCTGGTTGTAAGGTCAAAGCTATTCTGCGGTAAAGCAAGAACTAAAGCTATATTATTTTGTGATCGAATGGCTACCAAAATCAATTTAATTAGAAAGGTTTTACCAGTTCCTCCTAGTGCGGTTTTTATTAGCAGTAATTTTTAAATAACTTTTTATTTTCACTGTAAGTAATTTAAGTGACTAAAATAGGATTTATCCAGGTTTTGCAATACCTTATTCACTGTAAGTAATTTAGGTGACTAAAATAGGATTGTTTCATGTTTTGACAATGCCTTGCTCACAGTAAGTATAGCAGATGACTAAAATAGAATTTACCCATGTTTTGACAATGTCTTAATCACTATAAATAATTTAGGTGACTAAAATAGGATTTATTAATGTTTTGACAATGTCTTAATCACTGTAAATACTTTAGGTGACTAAAATAGGATTTATTTATGTTTTGACAATGTCTTAATCGCTGTAAATAATTTAGGTGACTAAAATAGGATTTATTCATGTTTTGACAATGTCTTAATCACTGTAAATAATTTAGGTGACTAAAATAGGATTTATTCATGTTTTGACAATACCTTATTTACTGTAATTTAAGAGACTAAAATAGGATGAGGGATTAGAGAGGAATAGATAGAGAGAAAGATAGAGAGATCGAGATGGAAAAAGAAAAAGAGAGAGGGAAAGAGAGAAAAAGTGTGAAATACAGAGAAATAGAGAGATAGAGGAATTGAGAGAGAGACAGAGAGGGAGAGAAGAGAGAGAGTTAGAGACATAAAGGAAGAGAGACAGAGGAAGAGAGAAAGAGAGAGAAAGAGGAAGAGGGGCACAGATATAGAGGGAGTGAGAGAGAAAGAGAGAGAGAGAAAGGGGCTCAAAGAGAGATGGAGAGGGTGATAGAAAGAGAAAGATAGAGAGTTAGGGAGGTATAGAGAAGGATAGATTGATGGAAAGAGAGAAAGAGAAACAGAGAGCGAACTACACTTCACTGTTTTTCTCCTCGATTAGTAGAGGAGAAATCCTTCTGGACTGAGGCAATGTTAATTTTTGTTCCTATCAAGAGTATCGCCTTTACGGAAGCTGGATTTTCCACACATTAAAAACCGACCTTGTGTCTAAGTCTGTCCTCGTGGGGAGGCAAGTAAATAGGAACAGAGTGTGAAGGTAAAAAAGCCTTTTTACGTATGTGACTAACAGTCAAAATTAAATTCGATATTTTTCGAGAAATATGATTATTATTATTATTATTATTATTATTATTATTATTATTATTATTATTTGTATAGAAAATATATGAAAATAAACCATAGTAGTGCAAAGCAAAATAGTACAACAATCGCTAAGAAAAAATAACGAAAAATAAAACGAATTTTTTTCGCAATTAATACGATTAATACGATTTTTAAAAAATCGCCATGAATATGGCTGGAGAGTGAGAAAATAAAAAATAAAATGAAAAATAAGCTGGGGAAAAATTACATGGAAATTAAATTAAGTCCTAAGAGATTTTCTTTTTGCTTGCAAAGAGAAGGTCTTAAGGACTTAATAAAAATAGTTTCTAGAATTTTAAGATGAAAGGTGAGTGCGACTCGTAAACATGTCAGCACTGAAATTTATGGCACACGCATGGTTATTTATAAGGTGCTCGCAAATCGAAGAACGATACGTATTACTCAGAACATCGGAAGGTGAAAAATTTGCGTAACGAATCTGGTACGTGTTGTTTAAAACGAAAATCCAATCTTTGCGAGTCCGCCCAACGTAGTACGCGCTGCAACTACATTTGAATGAATAGATAAATAATAGAATTATTATGGCGGGGAGAAAATTATTAAGTCCTTTAGACCTTCTCTTTGATAGCAAAAAGAAAATCTTTTAGGACTTAATTTAACTTTTACCTATTTCTTTTCCCGGTTAATTTTTCGTTTTTTTTTTTTGTTTTGTTTTTTTCTCTCACCCGCCATATTCATGAGTATTATTTTTTAATCGTATTTTTCTCGATTTAGGTCTGTTGAACGAGGAACAAAACCTGGTTAGTTTCATGTTTTTTATTTTTTTAATCATTATGTTAATTCGTCTGTATTTAGCCATAATTAAATTTTATACCCCCCCCTCAAATTTTCACATGTGTGTGTGTGTGTATGTGTGTGTGTTGTGTGCGTGCGTGCATGTATAATAGGCTCTTTTCACCTTTCGTTATTAAGATGTCTGACTTTGATGACAAATATCCGTGGGTTTTATTCCTGTAGTGGTCGATTTTTTACTCTGACTGAAAAGTTGAAGGACGCTATAATTTAAATCTATGAATTTCTTAAAAGGATAAACTTTGGAACATTGTGTTGTTATATTTGCACTTTAATAGATAATCATTTTCTGCCTAAAATTTGTGACGTAAAAAAGTGTTGACAATAATCATTGGGATTTCATCCATGATCACGAGATCTTACCGGATGCAGAATTCATTTGCTTCTTCCCACGTAACTTGTTCCGACCAAATTAAATAGCAATTTCCGAATTTGGCGAACCAGCCTGAAACAAATCAAAAGTGATCCAAGTTTACAAGTGTGAAAATTTATTAAAATACGAAACAATGATTTATTTATTATTTTTTCATTTACAGTTGAACATGATGCAGCAATAGAAATCAGGCGGCTTTAATTTGATGTAAACAGTGAAGCCAGTCAAACAATGGAAGATTTTTTTTTCTAAAAAATTTATACAAAAAATATAACCGTAGTTTGCCATACAGTAACAAACTTTACCCTATTTCCTAAATTGATCATTCTTATTTTCAGTTGTTTTCTTTTCCTATTTGATAATATGTCTCTCTTTTTACCTAAAGAATGTATTTTTTTTAAATTTAGTGTGGCCATCAAGAATTGTTTGAAGTTTATGGGATTGTCATATTCATAAAATACTGCAAACATGTATGTTTTATTCTCCTTTTTTGTAATGATATGATAGTTGCGGAGATCATTAGCAGCTTTTATTAGAAAATAATGGCCAATTATTAATTGTCGAATTTTTATCTCTTCTGTTTTTAGTACATTGCATAAGTCGGGTTGTGTAATAATTCTATTTTCTGTTTCTAGTTTTGTTATATTTTCATATAGTAATTCTATTTCTGCATTTTTGTTTTGATAGGTGAATCTATTGGAAAGGTGCCAATTAGATCCAAAATTAAGAATTTCCTTTTATGTTCATTGTTATAAAACTTTATTTGTTATATAAATGAATAATAACAAATATATGACTGTCGCTATATTTTAATATATCAACCATCCAATCGACCTTATAATTACACGATGATTAAGTCTCAATATATATATATATATATATATATATATATATATATATATATATATATATATATATATATCCAAACACGTCTGATTGAACACGACAGAGTTATTCTTTTTTCCGATTTTTAAATTTTCTTTTTGGATATCTTTTCAATTCGCCAAGTGGTCTTTTTTTTTTCAGCTGCATGTTGTATTTTGTAGCGTCAAAAAGTTATTATTCAGCTATATTCTTCTCAAACGCTTTTGGGCGCCATAATATGCAACATGCAAGCTGAAATAAAAAAGACCGCTCGGCGAATTAAAAAGATATAAAAATAATCGGAAAAAAAATAACTCTGTCGTGTTCAATCAGACTTGCTTAAATAATTTCTTGCTGCCAATATATATATATATATATATATATATATATTTCTTGCTGCCAATATATATATATATATATATTGGCAGCAAGAAATTATTTAAGCAAGTCTGATTGAACACGACAGAGTTATTTTTTCCCGATTATTTTTATATCTTTTTAATTCGCCGAGCGGTCTTTTTTATTTCAGCTTGCATGTTGCATATTATGGCGCCCAAAAGCGTTTGAGAAGAATATAGCTGAATAATAACTTTTTGACGCCACAAAATACAACATGCAGCTCAAATAAAAAAAAAAGACCGCTTGGCGAATTGAAAAGATATCCAAAAAGAAAATTTAAAAATCGGAAAAAGTCGTGTTCAATCAGACGTGCTTGGATATATATATATATATATATATATATATATATATATATATATATATATATATATATATATATATATAGCGTTGCCCGGTAGTTTTGAGGTGTATGCTGAGCAAAAAAACAAAAAACAAACAAAAAGGTCATTTTTTTACAAATTTTTGACCCCTATTATGACCCCTTAAATTTTATTGTTTTGGGCTCAAATCAAGTTATTAAGTTAGATCCATGTCCAAGGAACCTATATCTAAAATTTCAAGTGTGTAGACCAAGAATTGTCGGGAGAGTTTGGTAGAGTTCTCAAAGGTCCAATCGTTGAACTTTGACCTCTTACTCGCAAAATTTCTGGCCGCAAACCAATCACATCGATTTTTCCAAATCTCAGTACCCTGTATATCAAATTTCGAGTCTGTAGACTAAAAATTGACAAAGTTATTGCGTAAAGAAATGTACACACACAGACAGACATACACTTTAACTTTTATAGATATACCAGCATTTCAGCCCGGCGTTGCCCGGGTATTTGCAGGTATATGTTGAGCAAAAAAAAAAAAAGCGGTCAATTCTTTAAAAACTTTGACCCCTATTATAACCCCCCCTCCGCCAAAATTTTTTTATTGTTTTGGGCTCAAATCAAGTTATTAAGTTAGATCCATGTCCAAGTAACCTATATATAAAATTTCAAGTGTGTAGATCAAAAATTGTCGGAGGAGTTTGGTAGATTTCTCAAAAGTCAAATCGTTGAACTTTGACCCCTTACTCGCCAAATTTCTGGCTGAAATTCGGTCACATCGATTTTCCCAAATCTCAGTACTCTGTATATCAAATTTCGAGTCTGTAGACTAAAAAGTAACAGAGTTATTGCGTATGGAAATGTACACACACAGACACACACAGAGACAGACAGACACTTTCACTTTTATATATATATATATATATATATATATATATATATATATATATATATATATAGTGAAATTGTCTGTCTCTGTGTGTTTATATTTTCCTACCAAACTATTCTGTCAATGTTCAGTCTACAGACTCGCGATTTGACATAAGGGGTATTGCGATTTGGGAAAATCTTTTTAATCGGTTTCCGGGTAGAAATTTAGCTGTCAACGTATCAACGTTCAACGATTTGGCCTTTGAAATCTCTACCAAACTCCTTTGCCAATTTTGGGTCTAAACACTTGAAATTGTAGATGTACGTTACTTGGATATGGATCAAACTTTTTAATTTGATTTGAGCCCAAAACAATAAATGTTAAAGGGTCAAAGTTTTAAAAAATTTGACCTCTGCAGTCTCTATCAAATTACTCAGCCAATTTTTGGTCTAAACATTTGAAATTTTACATAACGTGTATTGAGATATAGGACAAACTTTTTAATCGTTTGGCTGCCAAGGTGTCAAAGTTAAAAAGATTTGACCTTTTCGGTCTCTAGCAAACTATTCAGTAAATTTTAAGTTTAAAACATTTGATATTTTTCATAAAGAGTATTCAGACATGCGGCAAGTATTTTAATCAGTTTTGGGACCAAAATTCGGCTGCCAAGATGGTAAAGTTGAAGAGTTGACTTTTGCAGCCTCTACCAAACTTACTTTAAATTTTAGATGTAGGTTACCTGGACATGAGTCAAAATTTTCAATGCACATCAAGTTATGAACAGTATATAGGGCCCGAGTAAAGTCGAACTGAACTGCTAGTATATATAGAGAGCAAATATTGTTAGAAATAACAGAAAAATCCTGTTTAATGATATCTTTTTAATTTTTCGAATTGTCAACTTATCTTTTTTTGTACAAAAATCCGAAAATATAATGTAAGTTCAATAGGTGTCATGAACGTTTTCGGTACTTCGTCGTATCATCATCGAGCAAGGAAAGGAAATTTAAAAAAAAAGAAAAAAAAGAAAAAAAATGGGCAATTTTTAAGTTTTTAAATATTAAGTTTATTTCTTCATCGATGATATAATTTGGGAATCTGTTATTGATAAGAACTTGTTTGATATTTTTTAGTTCAAGGAGTAATGGTTTTTAGCGAAAGAGATCAGTTTTACACGGTTTAGTAGTTTTTGTTATAAATGTCTATTTTATAAATGTGAGAGCATTAAGAACATTAATTAATGGGATTTTATTATTTAGTGAATTATTTTGGAAAAGTCCCTAGTGTTTTTGTATTTGTATTATTTGGATTTATCGAACTACTGTTCTCATCCTGAGTGTGATTGTCATAACGTTTCGGTGGTTATAACCTCCGACCTTCTTCAGGTGTATCTTATCGAACTAGGGAATGTTTCTGTCAAACTCGGGAATTTGGACGGAATTTTGAGCGGAATCATTTATTTACTCCACAGAGGTAGCATGCTCTTATTCCGTCACCCATGATTGGATAGAGGTTCGCAATTGTATTTTTAGGTCGCCCACACTGAGGATTGAACCTTCAACCTCCAGAAGAATATCACTTTTACAATTGATTTTTCTAAGTACTTTAACCATTGCGTCACGGGTCCTTGCGGACAAAATCACACTAGTAGTCCGATGAATCCAAATAATACGAATAACCAATCCTCGTCTCAAAAATTCAGAAACGTTTTTGTATTTTATTTTTTTATTTTCGGCTTGCACAAGAATAATATCGAGGTAGCTTACATAAATAAAGGGTATAATAGTGTTACTAAATATCTTATTTTTAAGATCAATTGTGTAGAAATCGCTAAAGAACCGAACCCATAGAAACTTCAACAATTTGAGTGTACATGTTTCACTGAATATAAGGTGTTCAATATTTATTGTCACAACTTTCTATGATTAAATATATTTAGTGAATTTTCATGATTTTTTAAAATCTTTTTCATTGGTATATGGATAAAGTATAACTTAAAGATTACTTTTGATAATACGCCACATAATTTAGCGAAACGAATTGCCATTGTAAAGTTATTCAAATCCAGAAAATCTGCAGGAGACATTACAAAGACCTTAAATATGAACCGAATGTTTATGTGGAGAGCACTATAACGTTTTAAATCAATTGGTGATATAAAGATTATTGGAGAGTATAGTCTTAGCCTCCCAGCATATAAATTTTTCGAAAAAATCTGTAAAAAAAATTAAATGAGGAATCATTCGTGACTCGTGTAGCGCATTCACCAAGCGTTTGCAGCAAGTTATTGATGCACATGGCGATTACATTGTATAAAGTTTGGATATTTTGAATCTAGTAATACTATTGTATGCATTTAAGTTTTGGTGATCTGTATTGTTTAATATATTTTATAAATATGGGCCCCAAAAATTTGAAACGTTAATTATTGAACACCGTGTATTAAAAGGTTCTCTTAGTAGTGCAAATTCATAGTAACATTTTTAGTAGTTTTTAAAAATTTTAAGTGGAAGAAGAGACGAGTTATTTCCAAATATATATAAATTACACTTTAAGTGTGTGTATGTGTGTGTGAGTGGGTTTTTCCCTATGGCCTCTAAAACGGCTGGACAGATCTTTTTTTTTATTTTACACAAATGTACCTTATGCGCCCGACAGTATTCTTAGATAGGTTTTGTATCGGAATGCCTCCGATAAATAATCAAGAAAATTGATGATCGAAAGTATCTGATTAAAGAAAAAACAGTCCAATTTTGATCAACGTTAGCATACAGCCTAACATCACAAATGCATTTAAGAAGTTTTATCACCGCACAAATAAACGGGCCCAGCATATAAAATCAACAGTAAGTTCTTTGATACGAAAGGGTCGCGTTCTAAATGAATGTTTCTGCTTTGAACACAATTAAACCATGATATTTGACTTTTGCCACATAAACTTTAATTAAATCCATTATACAAAAATGATTTTTATAAAATCAACCATGGGTTCGCTGCAGTGCAATGTAGACTGCATGGTATTGTGGATTAAGTTACTGCCTGGAGGTATCTAAAGCGTTTACCTGGTGCACCGCGGTGTGTCCCCGACTAGAGCAGGCAACCAATTGATTTGATTGAAAAATGGACGATCTCACTGATTTCGATGACAATAAAAGTATTGGAAGTGCGGAATATTTGTGGATTCTTATTCAATCCCGGGAAACGTCGGTCTCTCTGCTAGTATATATATTATTGATTATTATATGAATTGTGTTTTTTTTAAATTTTTTGTTTTGTTTTTTGCTTTTTTGACAGGAACATTAGTAAATAAGCTTTCTATGTTAAAGGGGGCAATGATTTTATAGTTCGGTTGTTTTGTCTTTTGGATTTTTAATAATTCTTTTGATATGATTGATCGGAGATCAAAATTATGTTGATATATTTTAACTGTCCCGTATAAATAAGCGGGTTTCCCATATAAATAGCCGGGTCTAATTATTTTGGGAAGTTGTTAATTATTAATTTGTGCGTTGCTGGCAGTGATTTGTCGTTTAATGTATGTATTTAATATATTAGTAGTATTGTTGTATTTTTAAAAAAATTAGTGTGGCCATCAAGAATTGTTTGAAGTTTATAGGATTGTCATATTCATAAAATACTACAAATATGTATGTTTTATTCTCCTTTTTTGTAATGATATGATAGTTGCGGAGATCATTAGCAGCTTTTATTAGAAAATAATGGCCAATTATTAATTGTCGAATTTTTATCTCTTCTGTTTTTAGTACATTGCGTAAGTCGGGTTGTGTAATAATTTTATTTTCTGTTTCTAGTTTTGTTATATTTTCATATAGTAATTCTATTTCTGCATTTTATTTTGATTGGTGAATCTATTGGAAAGGTGCCAATTAGATCCAAAATTAAGAATTTCCTTTTGGTGCTCTGCAAGTACATGGCCAGGTAGATTAATATAATGTTGTGTGTCCTTGATTAATACGATTAAATTCGTTATACAAAAGATTACCCACCCGATCTCATTATAATAGATCACTATATTTTAATATAATGTACTGCTTGAACTTAATTTAGTTAACTTTTTGATCTTAATATATTAATGGACTACTTAATCTTACTTTAGTGAACTGTTTGATTTTAATATAGTGGCCTGCTTGTTCCTAATTTTTGAATCGCTATACCTTAATATAGTGGACTGCGTTCTTTTAATGTAATGAACTGCTTGATTTTAATATAGTAGACTTCTTAATTGTAATATAGTGAACCACTTTATCTTAATATAGTGGCCTACCTGATCTAAATACAGCTCACTGCTTGAACTTATTTTAGTGAATTGCTTGATCTTAATATAATGGACCACTTTATCTTAATATAGTGGACCACTATATCTTACCGTGGTGAACTGCTTGATCTTAATATTGTAGACCATTTTATCTTCATATAGTAATCGGCTTCATGTTAATATAGTGAACTTCTTGATATTAATAGAGTGGATTGCTTAACCTTAATATAGGGGATCACTTTATCTTAATATAGTGGACTGCATCGCTTATACGTAAGTAACTTACTGCGAGAAAGTGCTATCGTGGTAATGAAATAATACGAAGTTTAAATATATATTACTACTTGTCCACAGGTATGTAATCGGAAGGCATCACTTTTACGTTGTTCGGCATGACATCTTTAAACATAGGTTCTCAAACACAAGAAGTCGAACCAAAGGTCATCATCAACAAAACTCACGTGTTTAATTGTATTAACACTTTGGCTCTGTGGAAAACACAAACAAAGATGGGTGCACTCTAAGAAGAATCTGTCATTGTTTGCCTGTGTCAGTAGTCATAAAAGCTGGACGAACATCACAAAACATTTGCGCCATTTGTAATTTTTAAGTATGATTTCCCTACACAAATGCCCGGATGGATATTCAGATCAAATGGGTTTGGAAATTTGACCGATTAAAAAAGTCATATTGCTACAGCAAGTTTCGTGAAAAAGAAAAAAGGAAATGCAAATAGATAAATTTTACGTCAATAATATTCGAAGAATAACATGATAATGAATTAATTTGTGATATTTATATGCTTGAATAATGTAGATGTGACTACTTACCATGTGGACAATCAAAGCTTAACTGGCCGAGTGTTTCATTATGACTTGCCCAGCAAATCTTCACTGTCTGCAAACGAAATAATGAAATATTAAAGCATACATTAAATAATTGAATAGACCAATACCAATAGAACTGTGAAAAGGAAAATTAATATAAGATAGGAAAGGGACAAGCAACGACATATAAAAGACGAGCATCACATGACAAAACCATAAACTAATATTTCACTTCTTTATTGGATTAGAATTTTCACCGGAGTTGCAGGTAATAACGAATGTCAGGATTGATAAAATTAATTTAATAATTTGACGGAACGAGAACAATCTACTCCCAAAATAGAAGAGTTTTGCACCACTTCTATGTGCCTTTACGAAACTAATATCAGCATATAATGCTATTAAACCTTATTTTTTACATAGGATTCACTACTTATCAAGGCCCAGAGGCCACTCGAGGATAAGGGTTAAAGAGTGTACAGTAGTCAATGGGGCAATATCGTAGTAATCGTTAGTGGGAATTTGGTAAATTGGATTACTTAAGGAGAACGGCTCATCAAGAATTTGTTTACGTCGTCTATAATTCTTATTCTAATTATTTTGATCGATATTCATTACATGATATTGAAATGCCCAAGTTTAAAGATTAAGCAATTTTCAAAAAACAAATTGAAAGTCAAAGAATCTTGTTTTAATGATATATGTTTATCATGAATCATATCAAATATGGATCTGAAACATTTAAATTTTCAAATGGTATAATTTGGTACTGCCATTTTCTTATTTGTAGAATAATTACTACTACTACTACTACTACTACTACTACTAATAATAATAATAATAATATTAATAATAATAATAATAATATTAAATAATAATAATAATTACTAATAATAATAAGAATAATAATAAATAAAGAGTTAATAAGAAGGAAAAGTCCTGCTAGATTACAGATTTCGCCGTTCCAGCACACCACAGGATGAATATCAAGGCGATGGATAAACGGAACTGGCCAGAGAGCTGAGATATGGAAGATGAAGAAAATCAAGATAACACAAAAATCGTAGGAGCACTAGGTATAATCCCGAAAAACTTTGAAAAAAAAAAAGCTGATGATGGATGACCGAGAAGACACAACGGATAACAATAATGAAAACAGCTGAAATATTGAGGAAAACTAATACATATGAACTATAGGCGCTAACCGGACATATAAAAACTGTTACAGAAATGAAACATGAAGAAATACTACATGTAATAAGAAAACTGAAACTATATAATTGTAAGTTAACCCCCGCCCCCAAAAGTTTAGGCATTAATTGGCGTCACACCGAATAGTCCTCGAAGGCCAAGGAGGATGGGGGGAAAGCGATAACCAGACCTCCATTGGATAGGTGCGAAAAAACATCGGTGCTTTGGGGGGCTTATTGCAACTTAAATTTCAGTTAATACAAATGGTCGCTGTTAAGGAGAAATAAATAATAAATGACTGTTGCGATAAAGGGTATAGGAAGAGGTGGAGGGTACATGAAACCTAAAGATACTTATTATCACTCAGACTTCAAGTACCACCACATTTTATTCTCAGTATGATGGTGGCATGTGTGAAAACTCCTAGTGTATAATAATAATAAGAAGAAGAATAAGAATAAGAAGAAGAAGAAGAAGAAGAAGGAGAAGAAGGAGAAGAAACATTTCGAAGAAAACAATTAGCAATATTAAATTATCAGAAGAAACGGCATAAAACTTAGTTATTGTTTCATTGAAAATATGAAATAAATAAATAATAGTAGTAACAGTAATAATTGCACTAATTCTATTGTTGTTAATAACAATATTAACTTATGTAATTGTTAAATAAAAAATAATATGTAATAAGAAACATTAAAACAATGAAAATTTATTTAAGGGTATGAAACTGATTGAAAGAAATTTAGATACAAATATTCTTCAGATTTCTTTTTCCGTAGAAGAAATGATTAAAAATAACAATGGAAAATTGAAATATATATAAGTTATTGGCTTTCTTTTATTATTCGTCCTTTTCTTGCTCGATGAAAATCTTATACAAAAAAGTTTACAAAAATCATATTTCTTTTTATATAATATTGAAATTGTTTTATTTATTGAACTGAAATAAGATATTTGAAATAAACCATACAGGATGTCCTCCTTTTCTGACTTATTTTAAAGGTCCCGAAACGGTGTGTTTTCTCTCCTGATGACTCGATATTATCTGTAAGATGAAATACCCCCAAAATATGACTATATAAAGTTTACGTGTGAACCCCCCCCCAAAAAAAAAACTAAGATATGTAGTGAAATCACCGTCCCCCCCAAAAAAAAAACACCATCCTATACAAAAAACTTAGATGAGGAAAGCCTTAGAAAGGCGCGTTTTCTCTCTTGACATTAACTTTATCCGAAAAGGATTAATTCACAAATGAAAACAGCGCTGATAAACATCATTATATACAAGCCTAAGGTAAGCTGTTTCTTTCAAACACATCTTCTGTTGTTCGCTTGATTCATGGCGAGTTTCTGCTACTGTCCTGGTAGTAGTTTTTATCCTGACATGGTAGATTAAATTCACAATACTTTTCTGCAATGTTTGATAGAAGTGAACTTTATTTAAGTCTGGTCTCCTCACGGAGTTTCAGTCATGAAATTTTTAATTCTTTCTCATATTGTCGTTCAATGATGTAATGTTTAAAGTTGAACCTCGGCGTTGATTAACTCTGAACGCTACCTACTAGTCGTTAAGAAGGTTGGTCAGACGAAACAGAAGACAAAGAGTGATTATAAGGGATGAACAGTGTTTTCAATAGAATCGGGATACTATCTGTACTTCAAATAACTCGTTGGAATGACAGTGAGTACATTTTGGTGATCGTCTCATAGATCTTGATCACATTTATTGGCGCGTTATCCTCCAGATTCGTATTAATTGAGTTATCTAAAATATAATGTCTATCAAAAGAATTTCCAAACTGTTCCTGACTTGGAGACCATCTACACAGTCAAAATTAAGCCAGTGCTAAGAAAGAAGTATGCCAGCTGGTAGGATTTATTTTAGACTAGCCTGAGTGTCTGGCGTTTCCCGGGTTTGGGGGGGGGGTGTTGAGCAAATAAAAAAAAGCAGAAATTGTTGGAGGCAGGCAGGCACGAACCCGTGCCGTGAAGGAGGAAAAGAACGTGAAAAAAGTGTCGTTGCGTCCATCGCCAAACCGGAAGTGGCGAAGGTTTAAATTAAGACTAGTCAATCGAAAAGCGGGGGATAACTTTCGAAAATATCGGTAAAGACCGATCCCTCCCTGTAGAAACTGCCCAGTTGAGGGTGAAGAAATTAATATTTTTAGCCATTTTTTCGATATTTGTCGTTTGAAGGATCGTGCTTCAAAACGATACCGATCTGGTGAAAATCCGACGCTCCTGTCGAAAGTTTTAGGCAGACACACAAACAAAAATAAATACATACATTTAAGCAGACAGGTGAGATTTATATTATAGATTTCTAAGATTTTCTATTTTTTTTTTATCCTAAAATGCGTTGATATTAATGAGATACACTAGGAATGTACGATAAATATAAAAAAATAAACAGCCCAGAAAAAATAAAAAACATAGTAATACAGTAAACAGTGTTTGTCAATAAATATTACACATAAATACGGAGTTCGTTTTAAATTGAATAAAAAATAAACCGGCAGTAGTCGAGGGTGACATGAAGGAGTCATTTGCATAGGCTACTGCACTGAGATGTAGGAGAGCGTGCCATCTTATAATACTGAGTGTTTAGCGAGAATCAAGCAAGTACATGTTTTTAAATTTTTCGTATGATTCCAGAATAAATAGAGGAAATAAAATCTAATTAATAATTAACAAATTATTATGAATGAAATACAGAGTATTACTATTTCTACCCGGTTATGGTTAACGGAAGAAGAACAATATACTCCCGAAATTGGAAATTCCGTGTATATTCCCGAGTTCAACATAAATATTACTAAGTTCAAAATTATGCACCGAAGGAGGTAGGAGATTACATCGGTCGAAACGTTGAGTAAATAACAACCAAGATGAGAATGATAGACCGAATAATCCAAATACTAGAAATATAGAAGATATTTATTCGACTAGAAATATTCAATTAAAAGCAAATAATAGAAATCCTAATTGCATCAATAATCGTTAATACGCGATTAAAATAAAGACAATAAATCTCGATAAGCTCTAAGTTATTTGTTACACTGCCTTGCATTTGTAAGTAGGAGTGGTATTGAGATCAAATTATAATTCTTTTAAATGACGAGAAGAACAGTTATTAGTAATAAACTCACAATAACAAGTGGCTGTTCGGTACTATAGTTTCACTTTTAAGATAACGAGTTTTAAGATAAAATCCGATTAAAGATCATCTACGTCAATCATTATCATAATACTTGACATAACTTTGTTAATGGACTTCTCCCATGTGTAGCTCCCCTGGGGAGAATGGCTTGTATATCGCTCAAGATTGCATGACTTTTGGAGTATGGGAACTCACTTAACATAGTCTCGATTTCGTGAATAATTAGATTTCATTTCTTTTAGACTTTTGCAAGCCATAATTATCCTAAGCGGCCTCTCATGGTGAAAGCTATTTATGATAATCTAAATCATTAAACTGCCTCGCTGTTTGCTTTCTGAATTTAATCAAGCAAATTATCTTCTACAAGGTGCTCGTGACAAATTTGATAGAATTTTTAAATATATTCTGTCATTTCATTTAAAGAAGTTAATAACGATAGAAATGCAAGGGATGTTTCTGTGTACTATCGGTGGGTTTGGCATCTGGGGATCATAAAGGACTGATGGGCACAAGAATATTGGATGATTCATGCTGGATTAAAAACATATTGAAAATCTTAGCTGCAGTTCAGTTCTACTTGAATATCGTGAAGATCTTAAGATATAAGTTAGAGAATTGTGACGGGGTGTAGATTCAGTGGTTAGCAAGAAGGGTCATGGCAGATGTTCTGCATACTCACTGCGAGAAGAGTGTGATAGAATCCAGCAATGCTGTCCTTGGCGAGAGAGATGATGGTGGAGTGGCGATTATGAAAAATCAGTTAATAAGGGTCTTCGATATTCCTCGCACAAGAGTTGTAACGAGTAATTACTTACGACCAAGCCAAAGAGGATCACCTTACAAATGCTAAGAAATTCGGTCAATATGATCAAAACCCCATCAAATCGAAGATTCCGTTTTTTTTTTTCAAGACAATTTTCTTAACGTGCAGAACAAGAGGTGACTAGTGTACAGTTCTGAGAAAGTCTCGTCCGTGATAATCATCACCACATCATGCTGCCTCGCATCTTCAGAAAATAGACTCAAACTTTGTTCATATGATAGCTATATTGAGTTCTGTCCACTATTCTTAACATTAGGTGGAGAGGGTGACTGCTGGAAAGCTATAATTGTGGACTCAGCTCTGTATCGCATTTTAGGGAAAACTATGGCTGTTTGAGAAATTTCACGACTTCACATGACCCAAGATCTGGTGCCCTTACTCGACTGATTGTAACTCAATTGGTGATCATATTAGTTGAGAAAGATACCAGTGTACCGCCTGCAATACCAAGGACACGCTCATTGCCAATATCAAGCTGGTCAGACGTTAATCGAAAGACCCCATGAAGGTTGCATGCGCCAGGCTGAGGTTCCTTCTGGATTCGCCCTAAAATCTCCATAATGTGATGAACGCCGAGTGAGCTGTTTTCGGCAAAAGACGTTTAAATTTTGAGAATTCATCAATTATTGGCCAAGATATGACATTTTATTTCTATTGCAAAAAAGTATCAAATTTTTCTCGAGCAGTTTGTATATTCCTCGAAATAAATCTATACAAGACTTGTACCCCATGAGAAAATCGTTTATCCCAAGTGATTAAATTCTCACAACTATTCATATTTCGAAAACGTCAGCTTATTTTCCCAAGAGACGTTTGATTATTAGTTAATATGAAGGTCGAGAAAACTATTTTCTTTTGTACATATTTCAATTCAATGATACAAAAACTAAATGGAAATATGTATTATTAGAATTTGGCGTTACTTTTGAGATTGTCAACCCTAACATCTGACTTAAAGGTTATTAGCATGGTTTTCTCTTTGAACGATATCCTTATATATCAGCTGTTGGGTCGACCTATGCGATCACCCCAAAAGTTGTTAATGTAACCGCAGCGTTATTATTCTCTTTTTGCTTTCTTCGGTTTTTCAGAACCATTCTAAAGTCAACGAAGACGCCCGGGAGGCCAGCAGAAGATGTCGTTGCACACCATCAAACCAAACGTCGAACTTAGCTCCGGCAAACAGATCTATGGTGTTTCCGCTGGTCTCAGCGTGAGTTGTCCATCACTATCTCGGCCGCTGCGGACCGTCGAGCATGATCTGCTTTCATCCGGGACACCGTGTGCTTTATGGGAGGAGACTACTCAACTCATCCTGGGTGAATGCCACCTGGAGAACAAGTCAGTTCTATGGGTTTGTATTCGGTAGTATCGTAGCTGACAAAGGAGGAAAAATTGCTTTCTACGCCTGTTGTTCTTTTAATAGGTGGTATGGGGGAGTATTTCTTTTCACCCCAAAGTATTCAACATAAACATCAGTTAACTCTCGACAGCCGTGTAACTCCCATTCCCTATTTTGTCTTTTATTTCCATTTTCTGACAAATGGAGATACGTTCAGCTGCTTTTCGAATCAGCTTTTGACTTGAGTGAGTAGAGTGAACTTTTTCAATCCTCTCGTAATCTTCTTCATCATTAAGCTGTCAGTATAGCCATCTCGTTAATCCTGATCCTTGAGAGGATTTAATTTGATCTGTAATCGTTTATCAGTGATATATATATATATATATATATATATATATATATATATATATATATATATGTTGTACGTATATATAAAACAATTTTTATGGGTACATAATTTTATAAAACATTTGAATAACACTGGGCGCAGTGCCATTATTAATTGTTGATAGTTTGATTTTATTAATAGCATAACCATATATTATTAAAGAAGAAAAGTTTAACAAAGAAAGAAAACCAAAATACACTTCTAATTTTTTCTTTTCTCCTTTAAAAACCATAAATTAGACAAAAAGGGTAAATAAGAGGTGGAATGGAAGAAGGACTCTATGGAGGCGTCTTTCGGCCGACACTTTTCAAAATGAACGTCGGCAACGGGGGTGGGAGTAAAACATCGTTTTAAAACGTGGTCTAAAGATCATAAATTATTAGCGAGGGTAGAAAAAAATTTGCATGAGGAAAGGAGAAAAGGAAATAATCTCAACAACCACCCATGTGTTCCAAATTATGGGTATATTTCTTTGTTTATACAGAGACTGTTGGCGCAAATTAATAGATATCTCCTCGAGAATTTTTAAGCGAATTCTCAAGCGTGCTCTTTGTAAGATAAAGTTTCATCTGTGTATCCTCTAGTACAGATCCAGCACTGCAATAAATGTTTAACGATGGCCGACTTATGAACCTGTACACGCCCGTATATTGAAGGGGGAGACATGTTGGGAATTCTAACCTCCAAACGCTGAATGGTGTGCCCCATGTAATCAGCCTCGCACTGACCATTAAACGATAAACCACCATATTATATCGATTCGGTTTGCAGAATTTATTCATGATGTTAATGATAACGTGAATATATATTTGTCCATGGCATATCCAGTTTGCACACCAATGTGCTTTTCGATGAAACTATCGGGATTTGTGCCGATAGTTTTCATTATCGTAGTTCCCTAGTAAAACCTTCATTTCCTGAGCATATGTTTGTTGAGTTCATGAGTTTAGCTACTAAGTCAGTTGATCTAAGTTTTGACAGAAATATGTATTGTCAAGTTGATGGTGTAGTAATGGAAAGTTCCTTGGGTCCAATATTAGCCAATATTTTTGTTGTATTTTAGGAGCAACTACTTTTTGTTTATTTTCTGAAACCAATCTGCTATTTCCGTTATGTGGATGACATTTTTGTCAAGTGTTTTTCTTGTACGGAAGCTGAGGGGTTGTTAGAACAATTAAAATTACTTCACCCTACATTGACGTTTACTATGGAGAGTGGGGTTAATGGCGCATTACAATTCTTAGATGTTGTCGTTGAAAAATCTGGTATGAGTTGTATTACTAACGTATATAGACAACCTACGTTTACAGAACAATACGTTAGCTGGGTTTCATTCTCCCCTAAAATTAGAAAAATAAATCTGATTAAAACCTTAGTCCATCGGGCTCTGTTGATCTGCTCTAATATTAAACTAGATGCGGAACTCCAAAGCATCACTCAGATGCTTTTGGCCAATGGTTAGCCTTTATATGTATTTTAAAAATGTGTAAAGGATAAAATCCTGGCGTTTACAGGTGGAACTTTTGTGGGTCCTCAAAAATGTTCCGTATATGTAGAGCTTCCGTAGATTGGTGTTAACAGCCGGTTTTCACATAAAATTTCTACAGCCGTTTTACGTCCCTATTTTGTCACCAAGGTTCGAACGGTGTTTGAGACGAGAAATGCTTTCCACTTCTTTCGAAAGGATGGTATCCCTACCACTAAATACAATATGGTGGTTTATGGTTTTAACAGTCAGTGTAAGGCTGACTACGTAGCGAATACCATTCAGTGTTTGGGGTTTAGAATTTCCTAACATGTTCCCCTTCGATACGTAAGCACAAAAAATGGCCAACATACAGGCGTGATCTTGCACAGATCACGCTCGAGAATTCACTTAAAAATTCTCGAGCCGGTATCTATTAATTTGCGCCAACCTTCTCTGTGTAAACAAAAGAACATACCCATAATTTGGAACTCATGGGTGTTCGTTGAGATTATTTCCTTTTCTATTTTCCTCCATACTAATTTTTCTACATCGCTTTATGGTCTTTAGATCACGTTTTAAAACGATGTTTCTTCGATAGTTGTTTTTTTGTAGGCGACTCCATATTTACCCCTATTTTCAAATTTATGTTTGAAACAAATTGAATTAGAGCTAAAAAGAAAAAAAAGGCATAAAGAAAAAATTTAGATGTGTATTTTGGTTTCTTTGTTAAATTTTTCTTCTTTAATAATATATGGTTAAACTATTAAAAACGTAAACACTCAACAATTAATAATGGCACGGCGGCCAGTCTAATTCAAAAGTTTTACGTATATATATATTAAGGTAAACATCTGATGAGT
Organism: Euprymna scolopes; assembly: GCF_053919585.1. Lineage (NCBI taxonomy): Eukaryota > Metazoa > Mollusca > Cephalopoda > Sepiida > Sepiolidae > Euprymna > Euprymna scolopes. The sequence continues at coordinate 21,108,646 of NC_136497.1, forward strand.
GCGTGATTAAATATGCATAAAAATACATAATTTTGCAGACTTCTTAGTCACTATACGAAGCAATATTTTCATGGCTACCTTTTGAAAAGTAATAAATGACCAACTAAGAAAACTTGATACTTGGAATTTGAAGAATTATTATATTACACTATATATATATATATATATATATATATATATATATATATATATATAACTACTTCATTTACTCACATAAAATTAATATACGAAAGTATAAATTTAAGCGTAAACTTTAAGTATTTACTTCAAAAGTGCTAAATACGTAGGTAGAGCTAGTTAGTAAGTTATAAAATATATATGGCGATTAAGCTACACTGAATATTCCGCGTTTCATCAACTCTAGGACTATTCAGGCTTATGTGTGTGTGTGTGTGTGTGTGTGTGTTCACGGTTTACATTGTTACCACCCTTCGAAAATGTTTTTTTCGTTGTGTACTTTCGTGTATCAAGGATCAAATACACGGAAAAAAGGTAAACTTTACAGTGGAATTCAGCTTGCATAGCACGCAATGCACTTTATAAAATACGGAGGGTCGAATGGCACACTGAAAAGGAAGATTGTTCCGTATCTTAGGTTTTTTAGTGAGTTTACCTTTTTATTTCAGATAAGTGTACTTGACACAGTCCAGAAGCCATATTCCGCATTTTGCTAATTCCTACCCTCTGCGTCGAGACATCTAAGGTTTACCTGATGTGCGAAACCATAATTTCACCTCAATATCGCAATTGTTATAAGCATGCCCCAGCATCACAGCAAAATATATGGAAAATAATGTAGGAGCAAGTATATCACCTTGTTTCACACTGTTTTCAACTGAAATTGGATCAGAGAGAGATCCATTAAAGTTCACTCAGTGCTTTCATATTATGGTGTAGCTTCAAGCAACTAGTTTCCTAAGAATCTCCCAGAGTGCATTGCGATTGATAGTATCAAAAGCTTTTTGTAAGATCGACAAAAACTTGATATAACGACACTCGCTGCTCTATACATTTTTTCATTAGCTGTCACGTAGAGAATATCATGTCTATTGTGCAGCGGTTAGATCTAAGACCACATAGATTCTCTGTGATGATTAGAGGGACAAATCCATTTCAGTAAACGATTTAACAACATCTTCGCTAAAACCTTTCCCACTGCTTCAAGCAAGATAATCACCACAGTCAGAGTCTGACCCCTTCCTTTTATAAATTGGGCCAATATTGCATGAATTCAATCTTGAAGGACAGCATTACGATGCCAAACAGCAGAGATGAGTGTATGGACTGCGTTGATAACGCTATAACCTCCAATAGTAATAATTCAACAGATATACCATCAAGTCCGGGTGCTAATGTTCTTTAATATTCGTTTGGTCTTATCAATGCCGGGGTCAGTCATCATCTCATCAACAACCTCCTTTTGAGAGAGATTATCAATAACTATATTATTTACTTCGGATGAATTATCAGAAGATCTGGAAAATATTCTGTCCATTGTTCCATGATTCCCTCCACATCTTATTATAAATTTTCCTAATTTCTGTGTGTGTGACGCGGTTTATCTCAGCCTACAGGCAATCCACCCAGGCAAGTAAGGTACCTAAATGGAGCTTATGACCCAGCGGATGTTTTAGTGATATTTATATCCATGTTTGGTGTATGGAAATGCCAAAAAAATAACGATTTACTAAACGTTTTATTTACTGGATATTTTTCCGGTATTCACCGGAAGTTATTATCTCCCATTAGTAAGTTCAATTTAATATGCGTTTGTATGTGTGTGTGTGTGTGTGTGTGTGTGTGTCTGTGTGTGTCTGTGTGTGTGACGTGGTTTATATCAGCCTACCGAAAACCCACACAGACAAGTAAGGTACCGAAATTAAGCTTATGACCCCGCGGATGTTTTAGTGATATTTATATCCATGTTTGGTGTATGGATATGCAAAAAAAAAAAAAAAAATGCAAAACCTAACGATTTACTAAACAACGTTTACTGGATATTTTTCCGGTACAAGGACCCAAGTTTGCCCAGCTGGGCAAACTTGGGTTCTTATTGCTGAAAAGAGCAGAACCATCTTTGGATTTCACAAGTATCAATGTTGAAGGCTGCGGTCCAAAAGCTTGTCTGATTTTGTAATACTTTTGAATTTTTGCGGTCATAATCTGTCTGGATGTCTGCAGACAACTTGGCCCGCTACTTGTTCTGTATACGGAATGTCTCACGCCGTACTTTTAATTTTGTTTCTTTATACACTTTTTCTGCATTTGTTTAGCTGATCCATTAGAACACAAACTTGTCTCGTGAGCCTTTTTCTTCTCTTCCAAAAGATTGCTGATTTTAGAATCATTTTCACCAAACCAAAGAACACATGTTTGGTTTTCGTAAAGCCAAAAATTTCAGCTCCTTTGCTATATACTTGCGACTTGAATCGTTCCCAAGTTCCGTCAAATGAGATATTAATAAATGAGGCCATAAGAGTTTCACTTGCTTCCTTGTTTTGTAACTTGGAGACATCGATGCGTTTATGCACTTTTACTCGATTGGCTCTGACGTTTTTCCTTATACACAATTTAAGCTTAGCACGAACACATATCCTGAAGATCACGCTTGTGTATGATGAAATAATCAAGAATATGACCATGTTTTGATATACGGTGTATCCAAGTTACTTTGTGAATAGGTTTTTCTTATAGAAGATGTTACATACTGCAAGATTATGTTGAGGTGTCATGATCACTTCCAACCGTGCATTAAAGTCTCCAAGCAACAAAATCTTATCTGCTTTTGGTCTCCCTTTGATACAATTTCCTAGGTCTTGATAAACCCCATTTGGATACCCTGCATACTATCCAAACTAGAGGCATATACTGAGATAACTGACACGTAACGATCACAAGATAAAGGCACCCTCAGCAATATGATTCTATCACTAATTCAACAAGGTTTTTCTAACCGAGATGTGATCTTTGTCCTGACAACAAAACCAATTCCTCCTTCCTTTTTTACTACATTGGGTTTGCCTTTCCAGAAAAATGTATACTCTGCACCTTTTTCAGTAAATTGATCTTCATCACTAAAACGGGTTTCAGATAGAGCAGCAATATCCACGTTGTATCTAATTAATACTTTGGTAACAATAGCTGTTCTTCGCTCTGGATTAACAGACTCTTTCATATCAAGTGCCCTTACGCCCCAGGTAGCAGTATTCAGTGTAGTTTCTTTTTAGAATAAATCATATATTTTTTTTTATTTTGCTTCCCCTGCAGAAATCAACAACCGTCAGCCGCGGGTAACTGACCAGCTAAAAATAGAAACAGTTGATTTTTAAGTCACCTTTTCTAGACATCTTCTATGATCTGGGTGAGCAGCGCTGTCCCTTACAAAAGCAGTTCAGTCACAAAAAGACCCACCTAAACTTATTCCTTCCCCTCAAAACTAACAGAGATGTTAAGATAAGTCGTCTGTGTTCAAATTTGTGACTACATACTTCCAACTTGTTAGGTCTGTACACGTCGCTTTGCTTCTATCGCCACAGGACTTGTAAAGAAGAGATATCTGAACAAAATGATCTCAATAATAAATGCTTGTACGACACAAGTATCACTCTCTCAGCATCCAACGACAAGCAAATGCAAGGTAACTGGTAACTGTATCATTCGCAGATACATAGATACGTACATATACACATACATACATATATATTTATACATGCATATATACATATAAATATATATATATACACTTGTATATACCTATATACTTATATATACATATGCATATATTCATATACCTATATACGTTTATATATACATATACACATATACATATATACACAAGAACAAAGAATTTATAACACATGTTAAAAACACTTTAACAAGAGTTAAAAACATATTTAATTTTCAAAAAAGAGACACAAATTAAGTGGATTGTCCTTAATCTGCAGAGTTTCGAAAGAAATACTTTCCTTCTCATCAGTGGGTAGAAATTAGAAAAATACGGAATCAGATTTTGCTTGCAAAGTATTTAATGAAACATACATAAATCTATAAATATGCACACACACACACACACACACACACACACACACACACACACACACACACATATATATAAAATAAAAATTACAATTAAATTTACCAAAATGTTCCAAGATGGTAAAATTAAAGTATAATATAAATATTAAAGAATTAATATTTATAAAGTTATCTCAGCCAGATGTAAAAGTTCGATAAAACCAAATAGGAGATAGAGCTTATAATACGAGCAAACAGTTAATAAAACATGTTAAAAAACACTTTGAAAAAGAGTTAAAAACATATTTAATCTGAAAAGGAGACACTTGATAAGTGGATAGTCCTTAATTCGCGGAGTTTCGAAGAAATACTTTCCTTCTCATCAGAGGGTAGGAATTAGCAAAATGCAGGATCGGATTTTGCATACAAAAGTATTTGATGAAACAACAAGTAAGTCAAAGATCTTACTTGATAACAAAAAAAGAAGATCTTAGACTCGTTGTTTCATCAAATACTTTTGCATGCAAAATCCGATCCTGCATTTTGCTAATTCCTACCCTCTGATGAAAAGGAAACTCCGCGAATTAAGGACTATCCACTTATCAAGTGTTTCCTTTTCAGATTAAATATGTTTTTAACTCTTTTTCAAAGTGTTTTTTTAACATGTTTTATTAACTGTTTGCTCGTATATATATATATATATATATATATATATATATATATATATATATATATATGCACATATACATATGTACATACGAAGTGATTGCAAAAACAAAGTAAAATTTGAAGAACAACCTCGCTTATCTCCATTAAATATATCAGATAAATATGCACAACACTTACATCTAAAAATATGTTTCAAGTCGTGCATAATTTCATCTCATTGTTTTTTAATGTAAGAAAACATTCTTCTAGACATTCTCATTAGCTTATCAAGATCAAAAGTTTCTTATGAAAATCAACTTACAAGTTGTTCCAAATATAAATAATTATGTGAATTTTATCGTCTGTGACAAATCATTTTCTCATAATGTAAAGATGTCCGTCAGGTCATAATAGAATATTACTTGAATAGCAGTGAGTGAGGACATCTGCAAGAATAAGAACGCCTCTATTTGAAATAACCGGAAGAAATAGTTCGAGAGACGAACAACCTGTCGTGTCAAGGTTCGAACTAAGGACATGTACTTTGCTTTAGTTCAAAATAATATGGCGGTCTTCGTATATTTGGATTCTCCGGACTACTGTTCTCATTTTGAGCATTATTTTTACAACGTTGACATCAATGTAACGTCTGATCATCTTCAGTGGCATCGCCGAATTCAGGAATTGCTATGTCGAACTCGAAAATCTGCAAGGAATTTCGCACGGAATGCTGTTTAATCCACACACACACACACACACACACACACACACACACACACACACACACACACACACACACACACACACACACACACACACATATATATAATCAGTCAATAAAAAACAAAACAAGGGCACACTAATTTTAGTTCTATTTACACATCCACGTTTGACTTATGACGGCGATATTTATTACAAAAAAAAATTGCACCATATATTTTAAAATATCTAAACGGCTATATGATGTTAAAAAATCTCACACAATCCACACTATACACATACTGATATGCCAACAACTTTTTCGTTCTGAAATAGAACAAAAACATAATTTTCACAACGGAAATTTTCAAACACTGTACTAGTATTTTATTCTCTTCAATTTAATCATTCGGAGAAAGTCTTGAAATTAGGACGAAATATTGATGAACATATAACTTGGTCTGTTGCTTTCTCAGCTGTCTTTCTCTATATCTCTCTCTCTCCCTCTCTCTCTAGACTAGAGTGCTCAATGTGTAGTCTCGGACTAGAGTGCTCAATGTGTAGTCAGAGCAGTATATAGGAAATTTATTACTGTGAGTCCAGAATGAGTTTACAAATTGTTTCAGCTAGAGGAAAATCCTCAACGAGGAAAAATCCAATTAGCATGGTCAGAATTCATATATATATATATATATATATATATATATATATATATATATATATATATATATATATATATATATATACGCAATAGTTTTGTTAATATAAATAGTAATTATTATTAGTCCATCTATGAATTCTGACGATGCTAGTTGGATTTTTCCTCTTTGAGGATTTTCCTCTTGCTGAAACAATTTGTAAACTCATTCTGGACTCACAGTAATAAATTTCCTATATATATATATATATATATATATATATATATATATATATATATATATATATATATATATATATATACGCAATAGTTTTGTTAATATAAATAGTAATTAATTAAAGTAGTTTAATAAAAATGGATAAACTGCTAAAACCTTTCTTAAAATTATCATGTTTACTACTTTTCAAGGAAGTTAAGTTAAATGAACGTTATATATATATACAAAAAGAAAATTATACCGACGAAGCCTTCAAAGCAGAGTGTATAATGAGAGTGGTAAAGATGACGCCTCGTTTCCTCTACCTCCTTCTCACCCTCCCTCATATATATATATATATATATATATATATATATATATATATATATATATATATATATATATATGTATATATATATATATATATATATATATATATATATATCAGACGCGATTGAATACGCATCCTTCCCCTCTACATTTGTAAGTAAAATCCAATTCTCTTTTGAATCGTAAAATCTTTTTTGCCAAGGACGAAATTATTTATGTATTTAAATAGTACCGAGGAATTCTTTGATCTTAAAAATCTTTTACGATCCCATTTACGCATTTTTGTCGCGTTTTCACTTCCAGTACATCCAAAGGAAATGCAAAAATCATTCAAAGCGAATCCTTTCAGATTCCATTGTTTCCGGTCGGCCTGAATTTTTTTTCTTTTTTTTTCTCTCTGGAATAAAGAGAAAGCAGGTTGATGTAAGCTGCGATTGCTAATTATTTCACACTTGCTTCACTATAGACACATCGAACAGGTATTTCTACAGAGAGTATCCATTGTCTTTCAAAACTGAAAAAGAAGGTCAACTTTAGTATCATAAACTTTTGAATTCAACGTGTACTTTTACCAATCACTTTTCATTTGATGGCATCCTTCATTGTACATCACATTAAAAATAATCGTTAAATAGTTAAAACGTTGGAAATAATAAATCTATTATTATTGGCTCACAGGGAGCTTTCGCACAGGTCATCAGAGACCTTTCCCTGGAAACTACCTGTGGCCTTTCCTGGAAGCTGAGTGACAACAAGTCTCCCCAGCTTTCCAGTACTCTCCACATTTTTCGATAACATTTGTAAATAAATTTTCATTAACACGATAGCTGCTTTCCATTGATTTCTCTTTGGCAGCAGCTATCGATCTTTTTGGGGATTTGAGTGGCAATAAGCCTCCCCACGGTCCATGTACTCTTTGCACTTATTCGGCTGAGGTCTGGTCAGTTTATCGGTCTTTCCTTCCTCCTTGACTCTGCTTGGTCATTTAGTCTTGCTTTTGGGGGGGCAGTGATGTGGCAATGGGAGTAGGGTTGGGCTAGAGAACTTATGCATGTGCGGTTCCATGTTGTGTTTCATGTTTTGCCTTTGCAGCAGTTTGTCTGGCCCTCACTTTTTGTTCCTGTGTGTTAGTTTCCACATTGAATAATTTTTCTTAATAATGTTTCAGCTATTTTCATGATTGTTGTTCGTTGTATTTCTCCAATCATTCCTTTGATTCCAATTTCTCCTATTCTTTTTTCAAAGTTTTTGAGGATTTTTCCTAGTGCTCCTACTATTATAGGTATTATTGTGATTTTCTTCATCTTCCATATTCCTTTCAGCTCTCTGGCTAGCTCTGTGTATTTGCACCGTATCTCCTTTTCTTTGATATTCATCCTATGGTCAGCTGAAACAGCAAAGTCTACGATTTGACAGGATTTTTCTTTCTTGTTAATTATTATGAAATATTCTTGCTTGAATGGGTTTATCAGTTTGTATGTCCATGCCCCATAGGACGTTGTGATTCTCGTTTTCAAGTACTGTTACCGGTTTATGTTTGTGCCACTTGACTGTGCGTTCGAAATGCAGTTGTTTGCATAATTCTCAGTGTACTACCCTTCCCACTTCGTCGTGTCTCTTCTTGTATTCGTTTTGGGCCAGTTTGCTGCATTCACTTATTATATGGTTTATCGTCTCGTTTCTTCGTCCACAGAGTTTGCATTTTCTGTTTTCTTGTGTTTTGTCGATCTTTGTTTTGATGTAGTTTGTTCTTTTCGAGTTGTCTTGTGCTGCAGTTATTAGTGATTCAGTTTCTCGGCTTATGTGTCCTTTTCGCATCTATGTCCAAGTGTTTTCGTTATTTTCATCATTTGTCATCCTTATGAATCTTCTGTGTAGTTGTTTCTCTTTCCACATTTCTTTTCCTGTTTTATCCTTTGTCTCTCCGTTTTCTTTTTTACTGATCTTTTCCGTGTCTCTCGCTGCTATGATTATTCTTTCAGTGTTTTGTATTCAGTATTTTTCTAGTTCTTTTTTTGCTGTCATTCACACAGTCTCCTATATTAACCAGTCCCCTTCTGCCATCTTTCCTTTTCACATAGAGTCGGTCAACATCGTCCTTCGAATGTATTGCATTGTGCATGGTCATGAGTTTCCTGGTCTCCTGATCTAGTTGTCTCAGTTCTTCTTTAGCCCATCCTATGAACGGTACAGACTATCTTAATAGTGATACTGTCCATGAATTTATGTCTTTTATTAGATTTCTGCTGTATAATTTGGTATCGAGAAGTTTTCTTGTTCTTCTGAGGTATTCCTTTCCAATTCTCTCTTTCATTTCTGTTGCTTTGATGGTGTCTGCTTCCAGTACTTCTAGGTAATTATAGGCGTCTTGTTGCCCTAGTGCCCTCATTTCCGTTTGGTTGGGTGGTCCCATGCCTTCTGTCGTCTCTAAGTTTCCCTTTCTTATAACTAGTAGTGTGCACTTTTTCATACCAAACTCCATTTGGATATCCTGGCTGAAGATCCTGGTGGTATTTATTAATGTCTCTAGTTCATTTTTGGTTCTTGCGAGTTTCAGATCGTCCATGTACATTAGGTGGTTCATTTTTTCCTCTGTGTTAAAGAACTTGTATCCGGCTTGGCACTTTCCTAGTATAATATTCAGGGGCATCATGGCTATGATGAACAATAATGGTGATAGTGAATCTCCTTAGAAGATATCTCTTTGTAGGTCGATTTTTGTTATATGTTGTCCATCAGTAGTCAGTTTCAGTCTCCATGTTTTCATTGCATTTTCAATCACGTTGATTATCCTGCTTATTTTATACATTTTTAAGCATTCTATTATCCATGCTTGAGGGATCCAGTCGTACGCCTTTTTGTAGTCGATCCATGCCATGGCTAATTTCTTCTTCTTTTTGCCTCCTTTAGGATGTTTTGGTCTATATATAGCAAATCATGCGTTCCTATTTTTCCTTTCTGGCATCCTTTCTGTTCCTCGGGGAGAAGTTCCCGATTATACAACGAGCGATAGATTTGTTCCCTCAGTTGTGCTGTTAGTATTTTCCACATAGTGGGTAAGCACATGATAGTCCTATTATTATTATTATTAGTAGTAGTATTAGTATTATTATTATTATTATTAGTAGTAGTAGTAGTAGTATACGGCATATTCACCTTGATGCACTGGTTCTTGCCAGATCACCGAAGTTAAGCAACGATGAGCCTGGTTAATACCAGATGAGTGACCATTTGAGAATACTAGGCGTTGTATAGGGTGACGGGGTGGAAACAATTCCACCAGCAGGAGCAATAATGCACCTCCTTTCCTCTGCTATACAATTGGAGGCCCTTAGGCTAGGTCGAATATCCACTTAGTACCCCCACCTCGAATCAGGATACGTGAAGTCACTACAGGCAGTTGATGAATAAACTCTTAATAACTTGATGTTTTTTTTCCAGGATTGGCCAACTCTTCATTCTTAGGGAAATGTTACTAATTAGGGTACAATCGTTAGATCTACCCACTCTGTATGAGCACTGCACATATAACAAGTAATTGCAACTTACTATTAGATATTATATTACAAAGGACATCATGGTGAAACGGTCTGAATGTAGAGGGGACTGATGAGCCATGGTCATTGATATCTGTGAAAACAGACCCAATACACGAAGAAAATGGTTATCTTAAATATGAGGTGATCAACACTTCTTCCCTAAAGCTTTTGCACGTATACTTTAATAGCACAAAATCTCTCTCTCTCTCTCTTTCTCTCTCTCTCTCTCTCTCTCTCTCTCTCTCTCTCTCTCTCTATATATATATATATATATATATATATATATATATATATATATGTAAAAGAGATTTAGAAGGCTGTCACAATGCGAGGAATGAATTATAGTCGCTGTTGGTAAGAGGAGACGAGAACAAGTGGCGATTTACAAATCAATAAGTACATACATATATATATATTTATATATATATATATATATATATATATATATATATATATATATATATATATATTCAGTTGTATGGTAAAATGTCTTACTTGTAAGTCCATGCGACGTATTCCATTATTAATTTCGGAAAATTTTCCCTTTTCAAATGGTGTGCGTAACAGGTCGATTCAAAGCATATATATATATATAGGACATGTTGTGTGTCTGAGTCTGTGTGTGTAAGAGAGATAGTGATAGAGATAGATAGATAGATAGATAGATAGAGAGAGAGAGAGAGAGAGTTTATTCCTGTGGATTCCGAAACGGCTGGCCAAATTTTTTTAAAAATCCACACAAATATACTTCATGTGACTGAGAGTCTTTTAGATAGGTTTTGTATCAAGATAGAAAATTGATTATGGAAAACATCCAATTAAAGAAGGAACAGTCTAATTGTAAACAAAGTTAACACCTATATACAGCCTAACATCACAAGTGCCTTTAAGAAGTTTTATAATCGCACAAACAGATAGTCCCGGCAGAGAAAATAAGCAGTAAGTACTTTGATATGAATAATGAATTTTTCTGTTTAGAGCACAATTGAACCATGATTATTGACTTTTTTCATTTGAAACATTAATTCCAGTGATTATATAAAAATGATTTTATAAAATTAGCAGTAGGCTCTCTACATTGCACTGTAGATTACAATGTATTGTGGAATAGGTCACCGAAGGAAGGCATGTTATGCTATATATATATATATATATATATATATATATATATATATATATATATATATATATATATATATATATATAGAGAGAGAGAGAGAGAGAGAGAGAGAGAGAGAGAGAGAGAGACAGACAGACAGACAGACAAACAGAAAGAGAGAGAGATATTGGTTTGTTTTTGCTTTTGCGATACGTTTTGAATGAATTCAATTATTTACGAAAGTACGTTTTTACCTAAATGCGAGTTGGGAATAATTTTCCCTTTAACCAATTTAGTACCCCCACATGGGGTGCGGCATATATATCATTTTTAAAATATAATTATCCACCGACACGTGTTTCGTCGTCTACGACCCATTGAGTGGCTGCATCTAGCGAGACCCGAAATCGGGACCCCACGCTTACCGCTCACCCATCTCGCACGACTGTTTGGATATATCGCGATTTACTTAGATGTTGTTTGCTTTTGTTTTTGCGATACGTTTTGAATGAATTCAATTATTTACGAAAGTGCATTTATATATATATATATATATATATATATATATATATATATATATATATATATATATATTTCTACCTATCTATATCTTTATCTATATATATTTCTCATTTCTCTCACCTCCTTTCATACTGAGTTAATTGAATATTTAGAAAAAGCGCGATTCTTTTTCAACACCGTCATAATGTGCATAGACTGCCAACCGTGTCTCCTTACTAGTATATGCTAAAACGTATTTTAGTTTTGGGATTTAAATATGCTTGAAAAATTTTTTTAGTGACAAGTTTGAATCCAGTTTGTTCTACAAAAATGCTTTCACTTAGGGATGTTGGTAGCCTTCACGTAGTATCTTTCGAGTTCAACACCATGCAAAACTGGTAAATAGACATACACAGAAAATTTTGGACAAATATGGTAAAATAGTCCCTAAAGTGGAATGTTGGTAAGTTTTTGATCTTGAAAAGGTGTTTTTTTTTTGTTTTTGTTTTTTACTCTTTACATCAAGTGATTTAATGCTTTGTCTGGAGCGATTTCCATAAAAGAAATAACAATAGTCTTCAGTATATGTGTGATTTGTCCACCAAGTTTCAGACATGAATGTCCAACAGTCTTTGTTTATCATTATTCAATGACAGACACAATGGGAATACAATGTGCAAATTTATCAATAACTCTGACACACTCCTTCCTTGGTAAAGTCCAGAAATAGTTTTGGAATTGTTTTGCTAAATATTTTTTAGATAAACTAATCCTCACAAATAAAAATCTGAAGAGTGTGAAGCTCATTCAAGCTCACATCTTCTACTGATGAGACGATCACCAAAATGTCCTCTCTCTTTCCTTATTTTGTCCTTTAATCCTCACATTCCATGAGCAATGTTTCTGAGAAAGAAGGAAGGATTGCTGTTTTGTCAATAGGGTGTAGATTGGTTGAAAAAGAATAGAGGGCGACCAAAAATTCTAGTCAAACCAATTAAAAAAGTAGTAGGAAAGAAGATACCAGTCTGTAGTGAGGCTCCTAAGAGCGGACTGCGACAAAAATTGTTAAATTTAAAAGGAAGCAGATCATTATAAATAGACAATCTTTCTCTTTACTCAGTAACTGGACCAAGAACTTAAAATCACATGTGTGACAAACGGAAGTGAAAAATAATACACTGTAGTTATTAAATATGCAGTGAAAACAAAGAATTGTAGATGATGTATCGTTATACATATTCTAATGACGAAGCTTGTTGATGTTTGTGCATTATTCAAAATCTGAATGAGTAACTTTATAAAGTTTTTTATAATTAAACGCATAATTGCCGATAGTGATTAATATGATATGAGCAGACGGAGGGTGTAATACGTAAAATTTACACATTAGATTCCTATCGCGTTTCCTCCATAACGTTTTTGGTTATGACACGAGACTAGACTACTCTTAAGTGGATCGATTTGTATTTCAAATAAAATTAAAACTTCTCGAAATGTATTTATTTGATTAAATAAGGTTTCTTTTCTTGTAGCTTAAAATAAATTAAAATTAATTAAAACTGCAACTTTTCTGTTTTAGTCTGTGGATCATATGTATTTCACTTGTATTATGATATTTACACGTTATATTTTGTACTTAAATATTCTTGTATTTTGTATATAATATTACATTTCGCGAGTATTTCATCTATAATTTCTCTATCCGAACACTCAATGCTAGTGTATAACGGATACACTACGGCTAATATCGTAGCACGTGATGGGGAAAATATTACTTATAACCATCTGTTTGTTATCTGCATTTTACTGGATTTTTCCTATTTACTTGTCTCCTTATGAGGACAGAGTTAGACACAAGGTCTGTTTTTAGTCAGGGTAAAATAGAGCTCCCCAAAAGGGGCAATCTGGATAAAGACAAAAATAAGAGTATCTCAATCTAGAAAGATTTCCCCTTCATTGAACAATGATACAAATAGAATGTAGTATCATCAGAACAGATACTACACTTTGCACATTATCATAAAACAAATGAGTGTTATATACGATAAACATTAATAAAGTTTCCGGATTTAACGCAAAGTTGAAGATAAAAAATATAAAAAGCATTGAATTTTACGGCTGGAATTTGTTCTCATACATAAAACTAATTTGTTACGGAAAAAACACTTTACTATGTTAAGATGTAAATTCAAAAAGAAATTTGTGCAAATTCTGATTTACAAAAAGTCAATCGAATAATCAAATTAACACGTACGGTGAGATTTTGATCTTCCGGTTTTAATATTAAAATAACTTTGTAATAATAATAATAATAATAATAATAATAATAATAATAATAATAATAATAATAATAATATAACGAAGAATCTTGTTTTTTTTATATAAAAAATACAATTGTAGAGAAAGATGTTCGAAAAGGGAAAATAGAATGGAAGGAAAAGAGCAAAAAGTTAGCGATTGATTTTTATTTTTAAGGGAAATATTTCTACAACAGAAAAAATGCGTTTTCCCCTTTTTAGCATATCTTCGTAGTTTTTGAATTTGAAATCTCCTTCACGATTCCATCTCATTTTTACACACACGCACATACACACACATCCGCACGCACACACACACACACACACACACACACACACACACACACACATATATATATGGTAAATTATGAAAATATATTGCCATATATTTTCACACCTTACTACGTAGCTCTACTCACGTATTGAGGACTGTTGGAACCAATACTGAAAATCGATGCATAAAATATTCTCTTTATGAAATTTTATGTAGATCCATAAATTATATATATATATATATATATAGATAGATAGATAGATAGATAGATAGATAGATAGATCAATAAAATTAGCCTTAAAGAGCCCCTGGGGTACACTTAAGAGTTATAGCGAAGTATAATATATATATATATATATATATATATATATATATATATGTATATATGTATATATACGCAGAAAATGAACTGTGATTGATGAAAGTATCATAGGTTATGAAAAGGAGGGGCTGTAAAGAGATAGGTTTTGATACTCAAAAATTTTACCCTAAGCAAAATATGATGAAATAAAGATAACTTTCGCGAAAATATATATTTTTTTATATCAACTTTGTTTCCATTTGTAGCCAAGAGTGACCAACAAAATAATGTTTCCTTACAAAGAGAAAATGTTATATATATAATAATATAAATATACAAGAAATATATGTTACCATAGTCAATAAAAGTTACTTTTATGGTAGAAAAGTTCATTGGTTTGTATTTTGTAAAAATTTTTTTTTTTAATTCACGAACCGGTTAAAAAAAAATCAAAATGGCAGTGACTTTGAAATGGAGGGTCCCGTTTTCAATTTGAAGGAGGGGCACCTGAGCATTCTGTGTTAACAATTTAAGAGAGTTCCGTCAACGTAAGGAATATTTTTAAACATATTTTAATGTTTTCCGTTATTTTGTGCTTGAGGAATATTTGATTATGGCATGTGTAATTTATATAAAAATTCAGTTAAGTAGTTATCGCCTCAAATTTCGTTTTAATTTCGGTTCGCTGAAATTATTTCAAGTAACGAGCATTAAAAACTACTTAAAAAAAACAAACATTCAATTAACTTTTATTGACTGTGGTAACATTTATTTCGTGTATATTTATTTTTTCGGGTAGTCGTTTGTTGGCTTTTCTGCTAAACATTCTTACTAAATAATATCGACGAAATATCGAAAAACAAAGAAACAAAAACAGTTTTGAAAAATAATGAAGCTTTACTTACTTTAGTAAAATAATCCGAAACAGCAAAATGGGATATTAAAAAGTAAATACGTAATTACTCTAGCTTTTTAAAGCAAAGAATCGATATAAATATGAATAAGAAGAAAATGGCGCCCTTTTCAAGCAGAACAGCTTCGTTTCAGTTTTACAGTATTGAACGGTGTAGTATTGCGCCGTGTGGTTCAGGTTTGTACTATTGTAATGTAAAGAACACATAGAAAAGGTTGTAATCAACTGAATTCCTTCTAGTACACTGACAAGAAAAGCTTAAACAGATATATAAATAAAAATAAAAAGGTTATGTAAATGATTTTCCTACTTTTTACACGATAACAAGTAACGTTCTTATTTTTTATTATTTATCTATTTATCTATTTTGGAAAGAGTGCCACGTGCAAGTGGAGAAGGAAATAAATAGAGTTATGCAAAATTTGTGTCGAGAATTGTCTAAAGTTCCGACTTTGGGGGGGGGGGGCTTTCACTTTAATAAGAATGTGAATTTATTCGACACAATATGATTCAACTCAAAAAAATAAATAAAAGCTAACGTGAATTAAGATTAAAGTTAAGGTGTTATTGTGGACCCTCACCCGTTTTAAGAAACCTTGTTAAACTTTGTGACATATTTACATTCTATGGAGGTCAGGCGCGAACGAACACTCAATAATTTTATTATACCCTATTTCTTCAAACTGAAACATAATTATCAAAGTATACTTACTCAAATAGATATGAAAAGTCTTTGTTAAAGTTTGTTCCATATTTCCATGGAGTACAGGCGCGAATGCAGACATCACAATTTTATTATACCATCCCTATTTAAGTTGAAACATACTTATCAAAGTATTCTTATGTACATATATATCAAAAACCCTTGTACACGTTTTTTTTTTTCATTTTTTATTTCCATTCTTTGGGGCCAGGCGCGAACGCAGACACCCACAATTTTTATGAACCACCGTTCTGCCTGATCAAACATACCCATTCCTGATCCTCGGTACATCTGTCATTATATGTAATCAGTTTTTTTAAAATAGTCAACCAAATAGGAGCCTATTCGTGACCACACACACACACACACACACACACACACACACACACACACACACACACACATCAGTTGGTTACAAAAAAGTTGGTTACAACTTTTTAGAAAGTTTTATAAAAATCCAAGGCATTAATTTTTTTTTAATAAGCACAAAAGTGTAAATTTTAGCACTTTTAACCCGAAAGTCAGCCTGGAAAATCCGTTCTCTAATTTTTTACTCATGTTTAATTTTTGTCCAATTTTTTTTTTAATTCCAAGTCGTAGTTTTTGGGAAAAGTGCAGACAGACGAACGAACAAGGGTTAATTTTCAGGTCCACCCTTCTTTTTGGTAGCCCCCCCCCCTAAAAAAAAAAGAAAGTAAAACGGTAAATAGGAGGAAAGAGAACAGAAAACAATGGCAGAGGTTAAATATGATTCATAAAAAAAGGATTAAATAAGAAACATGAAGAACTAAAACAACGTATAGCAGCACATGAGAGAAGACTGTGACGATACATATACAAATTCGAACAATAGAAACAAAATAAGACGTTTAAAAATAATGAAAGCCAGTTTTATTAAAACATACACGGGTGAAAAAGAACAGACAAACTAAACCCAACAGAAATAAAACAATTCTGGAGCAAGATATTAGAAAAAAAAACGCAACAAAGCTAAAATAGAAATATTGAATGGCTGAAAAAAGATACGAAAGAAGAAATTTATAAATTTGAAGAAGGAATAGAAACTGAAATTACTGAAGAAACACCCAAGATAACACTAGGAAAAATGGCAAACTGGAAAGCACCCGACCACGCTGGAATAATTTATACCGGTTTTAAAATATACGACCCTACATGAAATATTAACGCAAAGACCATTAACTAAACAGACACACCAGAATGGATAAGCAAATGAAGAACTTTGTTAATACAAAAGACACCGAAATTGGTACGACCCCAGTCAACTACAGACTAATAACTAGATATGGAATTCGAAAAAAGTCAACATAATATCAATAATTGCTAGAAACAATCCCGAAATACATGGGAAAAGACTTGGAGAAATTTAAATTAAGAGGAAAATTATTATTAGTAGTACCGTATGGGTTAGACCTCTATACAGCAATTTTGTAGCCAGTTTGAAGAATTGTCTTAAAATAGATGGGCTGTCGCATAGCCTTCTTCCAGTCGAGTGACTGGACAGTGTAAGACCAGGTGGTTTGCCCTGGGGGCTTCATTGCACTTTGAGCATATTGGAGAGTCTATTTGTTTCGATTTGTGTTTGTAACTGCAGACCTGTCTTGTTCTGATCCGGTTTACGGCTACTCACTGCTTCCTACTATTTGTCGTAAAATCTGATAGGGAGTATTGTTTCTCCATTTCTCTTTCCATGTTTCAACTGGGCCGAACTTTTTTATTTTTGAGTTGTGGAAGGGCTTTCGTGACTTGAGTCTGGAGCTATCTGGGCCACCTTTTAAAATTTGCTGGATTGGTAAGTCCCTGATGTTCTCCAAGACGTTTGAAATCTATTTTTGTGGTCTCTGCCGTTCTTATGTTGGGTAGTGCGATTGAGTTTGCTAATAGTAGCCATTGTGTTGGGGTTAACTTTCAGACATCCTGAAGGGATGCATGGTTTCTCGGAGTGTTTTGTCAATTGATTTTGCGTGTTACTCCGAGACCATGCTGGAGCGTAATATTCTGTGGCATTTTAGCAGAGTGCGACTGCTGTTGCTCTAAGGACTCTTAGACTAGATAAAGGACAGCAATGATGAAACAGCTGAAATTTTTAGAACAATCTTCGAATGATGAAACCAACTCACATACACTATGAACGCTGACCCTTCACGTGGAAGTTGCAACAAAATAAAAAAAAGACATAATAAACACCAACATGATGAACACGAGTGAACTGAAATTATAAAATAAATTCATATAACTACATAACTCTAGTCAGCGTAAGAAAAAATCAAAGTTATTTCCATTTAAATAATAACATTAAAAGATTTATATGTCTCAAAACATTAAATAATTTATTTTATTATTAGAATCCTTTAAGATGAGTAATTTGCATATTTATGAACTGTTATCATCATCTTCATAGTTGTTGTTGTTGTTGTTTTACCACGTTTTGCCCAACTATTCCTCTGGCCTTCTTCAGGTGGTTAACCTTTACGGTTCCAGGTGAGTGTTATTTGAGGATAGCGGTTTCAATCCTACCCAAAGCAAGCCAGATAATTATTTGATCATAATGTGGCGAGACAACAACTATGAAAGGTAGTAATACTGAGGGAACAGTTAAGAGACTCAGTATTCCCATCCCATCGTGATTAACGATCTGGAGCCAGAGTATATAATATTTTAATGATTTCCCACATTTGCAAATCCAGATATTTGTTGAGTTACGACTATAAAAAAAAAGTTATTTTCATATCGCAATTGATTGATTAACTGTAAAATAAATACAACATTCTTGACCTTAACAGGAAGTTACATAATCTGCCGTTAAAACTTGACTTTAACAGGAAGTGACAATGATCTACCATTGAAACTTGACTTTAACAGGAAATGACAAGCATATGCCGTTGAAACTTGATCTTGACAGGAAGTGACAATAATCTACCTTTAGAACTTGACCTTAGCAGGAAGTTACAAAACCTGCCGTTACAACTTGATCTTGACAGGAAGTAACAATAACCTGCCGTTAAAATTGACCTTGACAAGAAATGACAATAATTTACCATTAAAAGTTAACTTTAACAGGAAGTGAAAGATAAAACGAAAACAATACTAGACGAATCGAGGATGCGTTATCTAGCCGCATGGGAACCATATTTGCTGATTAATTAACTACTATGATACCATGATAGGTAATATCCGCGACTGACCGTTGAATCTTGTTTTAAAAGTTTCGTCAAGACGCAGGATTCGACCCTGAGAAATTCTTACAGCACAAATAAATAAAAGCAACCAGATATTCAAGAGATTCTCTCGGCGCATTTTCAATCAAGAAAGGAGTGAGCCTGAAAGTGGTTCATACCACATCAACAGCAGCAAATGAAAATAATAGAAGGCTCTAAGAAATTATCTCACTCTATAAAGTTCAAGCAGGGCAACATCTTCACGTAAATGTCGATTTTCCCTGGTTCTCTTTATTTTAACCGTTGTTGGTTTAAAATTATTCTTAGAGTAGCGGGAGCCGCTGGGCGTTTCCCGGTCTTAAAATACGCTTAAATATATTTTCTGTTTTAGTCTGTTGATCATATGTATTTCAGTTGTATTATGATATTTACACGTTATATTTTGTACTTGAATATTCTTGTATTTTGTATATAAAATTACATTTCGCGAGTATTTCGTCTTTAATTTCTCTACCCGTACACCCAATGCTAGTGTATAACGGATACATTACGGCTAATATCGTAGCATGTGGGTACGGAGAAAAATCTAACCTATAACCATCTGCTTGTTATCTGCATTTTATTGGATTGTTCCTATTTACTTGTCTCCCTATGAGGACAGAGTTAGACACAAGGTCTGTTTTTAGTCAGGGTAAAATAGAGCTCCCCAAAAGGGGCAATCTGGATAAAGACAAAAATAAGAGTATCTCAATCTAGAAAGATTTCCCCTTCATTGAACAATGATACAAATAGAATGTAGTATCATCAGAACAGATACTACACTTTGTCCATTGCCATAAAACAAATGAGTGTTATATACGATAAACTTTAAGAAAGTTTCCGGATTTAACGCAAAGCTGAAGATAAAAAACTACAAAAAGCATTGAATTTTACGGCTGGAATTTGTTCTCATACATAAAACTAATTTGTTACGGAAAAAACACTTTCTATATTAAGATGTAAATTCAAAAAGAAATTTGTGCAAATTCTGATTTACAAAAAGTAGACATACACAGAAAATTTTGGACAAATATGGTAAAATAGTCCCTAAAGTGGAGTGTTGGTAAGTTTTTGATCTTGAAAAGGTGCTTTTTTTTTGTTTTTGTTTTTTACTCTTTACATCAAGTGATTTAATGCTTTGTCTGGAGCGATTTCCATAAAAGAAATAACAATAGTCTTCAGTATATGTGTGATTTGTCCACCAAGTTTCAGACATGAATGTCCAACAGTCTTTGTTTATCATCATTCAATGACAGACACAATGGGAATACAATGTGCAAATTTATCAATAACTCTGACACACTCCTCCCTTGGTAAAGTCCAGAAATAGTTTTGGAATTGTTTTGCTAAATATTTTTTAGATAACCTAATCCTCACAAATAAAAATCTGAAGAGTGTGAAGCTCATTCAAGCTCACATCTTCTACTGATGAGACGATCACCAAAATGTCCTCTCTCTTTCCTTATTTTGTCCTTTAATCCTCACATTCCATGAGCAATGTTTCTGAGAAAGAAGGAAGGATTGCTGTTTTGTCAATCGGGTGTAGATTGGTTGAAAAAGAATAGAGGGCGACCAAAAATTCTAGTCAAACCAATTAAAAAAGTAGTAGGAAAGAAGATACCAGTCTGTAGTGAGGCTCCTAAGAGCGGACTGCGACTAAAATTGTTAAATTTAAAAGGAAGCAGATCATTATAAATAGACAATCTTTCTCTTTACTCAGTAACTGGACCAAGAACTTAAAATCGCATGTGTGACAAACGGAAGTGAAAAATAATACACTGTAGTTATTAAATATGCAGTGAAAACAAAGAATTGTAGATGATGTATCGTTATACATATTCTAATGACGAAGCTTGTTGATGTTTGTGCATTATTCAAAATCTGAATGAGTAACTTCATAAAGTTTTTTTATAATTAAACGCATAATTGCCGATAGTGATTAATATGATATGAGCAGACGGAGGGTGTAATACGTAAAATTTACACATTAGATTCCTATCGCGTTTCCTCCATAACGTTTTTGGTTATGACACGAGACTAGACTACTCTTAAGTGGATCGATTTGTATTTCAAATAAAATTAAAACTTCTCGAAATGTATTTATTTGATTAAATAAGGTTTCTTTTCTTGTAGCTTAAAATAAATTAAAATTAATTAAAACTGCAACTTTTCTGTTTTAGTCTGTGGATCATATGTATTTCACTTGTATTATGATATTTACACGTTATATTTTGTACTTAAATATTCTTGTATTTTGTATATAATATTACATTTCGCGAGTATTTCATCTATAATTTCTCTATCCGAACACTCAATGCTAGTGTATAACGGATACACTACGGCTAATATCGTAGCACGTGATGGGGAAAATATTACTTATAACCATCTGTTTGTTATCTGCATTTTACTGGATTTTTCCTATTTACTTGTCTCCCTATGAGGACAGAGTTAGACACAAGGTCTGTTTTTAGTCAGGGTAAAATAGAGCTCCCCAAAAGGGGCAATCTGGATAAAGACAAAAATAAGAGTATCTCAATCTAGAAAGATTTCCTCTTCATTGAACAATGATACAAATAGAATGTAGTATCATCAGAACAGATACTACACTTTGCACATTGTCATAAAACAAATGAGTGTTATATACGATAAACATTAATAAAGTTTCCGGATTTAACGCAAAGTTGAAGATAAAAAATATAAAAAGCATTGAATTTTAGGGCTGGAATTTGTTCTCATACAGAAAACTAATTTGTTACGGAAAAAACACTTTACTATGTTAAGATGTAAATTCAAAAAGAAATTTGTGCAAATTCTGATTTAAAAAAAAAGTCAATCGAATAATCAAATTAACTGGTACGGTGAGATTTTGATCTTCCGGTTTTAATATTAAAATAACTTTGTAATAATAATAATATAACGAAGGATCTTATCTTTTTTATATAAAAAAAATACAATTGTAGAAAAAGATTTCCGAAAAGGGAAAATAGAATGGAAAGAAAACAGCAAAAGGAAACTATTTCTACAACAGAAAAAATGTGTTTTCTCCTTTTAATCATATTTAGCATATCTTCGTAGTTTTTGAATTTGAAATCTCCTTCACGATTCCATCTCATTTTTACACACACACGCACACACACACACACACACACACACACACACACACACACACACACACACACACACACACACACACACACACACATATATGTATGGTAAATTATGAGAATATATCGCCATATATATATTCATAACTTACTGTGTAGCTTTACTCACGTATATGAGCACTGTTGGAGCTAATACTGAAAATCGATGCATGAAATATATCTCCTTATGAAAGTTTATGTGGATCCATAAATTATATATATATATATATATATATATATATATATATAGAGAGAGAGAGAGAGAGAGAGATAGATAGGTAGATAGATAGAGATAGATAGATAGATAGATAGATATGTATACATGTGAGTTACATTTTAATGGCCAAGGAAAAGAACCAATTTACAATCATTTCTTCTTATTATTATTTGTTATTTTATTTATAAGCGGATGCCTGCATTTTTCCAAAAATGCCCTACACATTTTTTGTTGAGCTAATAGAAACAATAGTCCATTGTGCCATCATACAACTCATCAGAAGCAACAGACATCTTTTTATGATTGCCACAAGTAGGCAAAATAAAAGGGATACTTAAGATAGAAAATTCAAAACCTTGAAAGCATTAAAAGCTGATCCTCCCACAGAATACGCCGCTTTCTCCAAATATATATCATCTCTTATTTCTTTTATTAGGAGTTGTCCGAGAGCAATATATGCTAATTACTGTATCACATTAAAATCTCTTTTGACTATTTTCCTTCTAGACACCATTTTTCTTCATTTTACAGTAAAAGCTGGTGGGGTAGGGAAATAAAAGTCTCCAGGATCAATAATGCCATTGAGTTTTGTTTTACTCTGTGTTGTCCAGGGGCAATAAATATGAAACTGCAGTATTTCATTTGAAATGAATAGCTTAGGTAAATGAACTTGAAAATTTTCAACACATTAAACCAAGAGAGAGAGAGAGAGAGAGAGAGAGAGAGAGAGAGAGAGAGAGGGGGGGGATCGACAACAGATGAGAAAGATGGAGTTGGAGGGAATGGTAAATGGATGAGCGGAGAGAGCAAAACAATAGAGGGGGAAATAGAAAGAAAGAATAATACCACCCCCCCCCAAAAAAAAATACGTCCGATCCAATGAGAGAATGGTCTTAAGAATACTGAATTTATTTGACTTTATATTGTTATCACCGGCAACTCCGGCGACGCAGTTAGAGCCAAGTTGTATTGACACTGTCTTTCCCTTTGATCCTCTGGTTTCGTGGTGAGTGAGGACTGATGCACGGACAACAGCTATCCTCCCATATCACCTACTGCTACGTAGTTCCATCGTTGCACTATCGTCTCTCGAGATGGACGGTCGACAAAAATTATTTATTAAACTATTTACCTAATTATAAATTTAATATCAATTACACTTATTTAATGAGTTAGAATGGTATTTGTGAGGTTATATTGTTGTATTAACCTGATAACATTTTTATAATAACTAATTATTGCTTATCAGAACCTTTTCTTAAAATGTTATAGTACATTCTCTTAATTGTTACTAAACTGTCTGAAATGTCTACAGCTAATTGGCACTTCATCTCTTTGATTCAACAATTTATCTCTTTTAGGAAGCTGTATAATCGTTAAATTTTATTAAGATTAGTACTTGGAATTTCAAATTTACAATTAAAGAATATTCACTAAAGTTTGGATGAGCCTATTTATAACATATTTATTAGAAAACTAGAAAGAAGACCCGACGTTGTCCGGGATTGAATGATAATCAACAAATGTTCCACCCTCCCATACTTTTATTGTCATCGAAATCGGTAAAATCGCCCATTTTTTAATCAAATGGATTGATTGGCTGCTCTAGCTGGGGACCCACCGCGGTGTACAGAGAGTAAACTAAATGCCTCCCAACAGTAACTTAGTCCACTATACATTGTAGTCTACATTGCTCTGTAGAGAATCTACTGTTTATTTTTAAAAATTTATCTATAAATAATGGCTTCACTTCACAAGTTTAAAATGCAAAAATCGAGTATCAACATTCATTTCGAACGAGCCGCTGTCTTATCAAAGAAAAATCAAATTATTTTTACATCACTTAAAGTTATACGTACAAAAGTCAAGTATCATGGTTTAATTGTGCTCTAAAAAGAAACGCACCCGTGTATTAAAAGAGAATCTACAGTTGATTTTATAGGTTTGACCTTGCTGCTTGTGCGGTGATGAAACTTCTCAAATGCACTTGTGATGTAAGATTATATAAAAGTGTTGATTTGGATCAAAATCGGACTTCTTTTTTTAATCAGATTTTGGATTATCGAATTTTGATACTTATCGTACGCGGTTCGATACAAAATCTACCTAAGAACACGACCAAGTATCTTCATGTAAAATTTTAATAAAATCGGCCCAGCCGTTTTCGAATCCATAGGGAACGAATACGCCCACACACACACACAGAAACAAAGTTCCTTTTATATAAAAGTAAAGATATGTCGACTGGAGATGTCCGTAGTAGATTTGTCTGATGTTGAAGAATCTGATAACCGGAATATTCACAATCAGCAGCAGTTTTTACGCGACATGCAAACACATTTATTTGGCTTAAAATCATAACACTGGAAAGACGCGCCATTTGTTTTGTTAACCACAAATATTAAAATTTAAAGCTACTCTTCGTTCATAATAACTTCTATATCAGAGCGATCATATGAACGCAAATAATACACATGCATAACAGATTGTATATTTAAACATACAAACGATAAAACACACGCAAACCAAATCGCTGTTTAAAATCTCACATACATACACACGACATGGCCAACCCACAAATTAAACCTATCAAGAATGTTAATATGATAAGACACTCATAAACTCACTATATTATACAGATCCAGAGGGTTGATAGGCGAACACACATCAGATATAAACAGATATATAAAGAGCGATAACTACGCTTACAAAGACTTCAATACATAATAACTTAGATAATATATAATTAAAGATATTTCAGCAACAAAAATAGTCATAAAAATTAGACGGAACTTTTCTTCGTTTACTTAAAATTAACTATACAACATCATCTCCTCATTACATTATATTTATCCATTCATAGCGTTTAGCTGTTGCTTATTTATTTAATTTATATTAACTGTATTCACTAGTAAATTCAGAATAGTATCCCAAACCTAGCTATTTCATTCATTGACCAATATTCATTATTTAAATCGTGTGATTGAAATAATAGTTTTATTGTTAACATCCATAATTCAAATAATCATATTATTGCAGAAGCATACACCGGAGAGATCCAATCGCCACATATAAAAGTATGTAAAAATAAAATTAAAATTAAATAAGTAAGCGTATTAAATAAATAAATAAGTAAGCGCATTAAATAAGTAAATAAGTAAGCGTATTAAATAAATAAATAAATAAATAAATAAATAAATAAATAAGCGTATTAAATAAGTAAGCGTATTCCATAACCATAATTGTAAAATATATAAACATATATATGTAAGCTCACAATCGCGGAAATGAAACCACAAAACAAACAAAACGGTATTGAAAACTTCAAAAATGCTTATATATATATATATATATATATATATATATATATATATATATATATATATATATATATATATATATTAACATATACTTGTGCATGTTATCATAATAGTAAAACTGATTTCAGTGAAATTCTATTCAATTAAACTTATTTTCTACGGACTTTTTATTTGTTTTCCTATTTATTTAATTATTTGCTAAATATGATCAGCCTTTAACAAGCATATATTCTATATAATTAATGTAGCTTTATTATTTATTTGTCGCCTTCTGGGCAGCTCGGGCTCGTCAACTTTAAATGGTAGCTCACATAGGAGAAGGCATTTCTGACTCAAAACCTTCCGCTGCCTTGTGGGATTACCTTAGCAGATGAAAGGATAAGGGAGTACCCCCACCCCCAGCAGAAAATTTGGAGACGTAGTCCCTAAGATGGCATGACTTTATATTGTCATCACCGGCAACTCCTGCGACGCAGTTAGAGCCAAATTGCATGGATCCTCTGGCTTCGTGGTGAGTGAGAACTGATGCACGGGCTATCCTTCCACATTACACTGCCCAGGCTACGTAGCTCCATCGTTGCACTATCCTCTCCCGAGACGGATGGTTGACAAAAATTATTTATTAAACTATTTACCTAATTATAAATTCAATATTAATTACACTTATTTAATGAGTTAGAATGGTATTTGTGAGGTTATATTGTTATAGTCAGCTCATAACATTTTTATAATAACTAATGATTGCTTATCAGAACCTTTTTGTCATAGTACATTCTCTTAATTGTTACTAAACTGTGTGAAATATCTATAGCTAATTGGCACTTCATCTCCTTGATTCAACAACATATCTCTTTTATGAAGCTTTATAATAGTTATTTTTTATTAAGACGTAGCAGACACGCTACTTATTATTGGGGTGTTTTACGCGGGAGTTGAAACCCTCTTCAGAACGCTAAATTCAAGTGCAAGTATCCTATTGCTACTTTTTAGAAATCATATGCATTTAGATAATGGAGGGTCATCTTTTTGGCCAAGTTATTGAAAGATATTAACCCTATTTGCCCTACCTACGTACAACCCTTTTACTTTTTCCTAAATAAACAATAATATTGGCCAAATATTTCAACAACAACAACACACACTTACACATATATATATATATATTATAGTACAACTCATTAGTTCTGTTATTATTACTATTTTACGTATTATTTATTCTATTATTGTTCCTTGATCTATTTTTGTGGTTTATATATATATATATATATAATAAATATAATATATATATATATATATATATATATATGATAAAAGATGGGCAATAAAAGTTGCATAGAACTTTATTATATCATCAAATCAACAAGGAAGGAAGAGGGGAAAAAGGAAAAAGAATCTCTTTGTGCCATGACACTTCGAAACTCATCAAAGAGGAGAAAATACAGCTCTATATATATGCGTTAGAAGTTGGTTTGCGTGACTTAATTTGTCGGGCCTGACACAACACATATTCGCGTAGAATTTCACTGTCCTTACATCAAAACACATACGCTTACCAATGTATGAATGGCCAGTTGGATGATAACCACTATTTATTCTATTTTGATGAACTTGTAAAATTCACAAACTGCGACAAAGGCATTCTTATTGTATAGCTAAAATACTAAGTCTCTTTACTTTTGAAAAAAGTCTTTTTACTTCTACATTATGCATAAGGATCATTCAGAAATAAGGAGACTTATTGTTTTGCTATCTATTTTGTATATGTGTTTATGGTATGCATGCACACCCTCTGTAAAATAGATATAAGCAATTAAAAAAGCAACATTGAAAAAAAGATACCCATTCTTCTTAATGCTAACAGAGAAATTAACCAATATTAGAGAGTGTTTGGCATTAGGTGGTCAAAAACATCACTCTCCCTCAAATTTCTGTCTTTCCCTTACAAAATATGGGTTCAATAATAATACGCCTTGTGGTTATATTTCCTTTTGTATTAGAATTGATGATTCTAATTTTGAGTTCTATTATTTTTGACTGTTAATGAACATTTTTAAGCAACGTTGAACCTGATCAGTACTAAATGGGTGTCCATTTAGGATTTCCAGGTGCTGAATGTGCTCTCCGCTTATTTCGGCATTGTTTCCAGTCTATGACTTCTCCTTGCCACTGGACTTAAACAGTGCTGATTCAGAAGAGGTGTGGTTGCGCAACTCTTGCTTCACAATTACATCCGCAGCTGCCCCTACAGAGGGTATCCTTTGTTTCGAGACTGAACGGAGGCATCGGAAGAGAGAGAGAGAGAGAGAGAGAGAGAGAGAGAGAGAGATGGGAGAGAAAAGATAGCTAAAGAAAGGGAGAGCGAGAGAAAAGACGACAATTACAACATAAAACAAGAATAAAGCTAACACAATACACAGCGCGAAAGTCAGAAACAGTAAGAAGTGGCCCACTCGTTGAGTTAACTACACATTACAACTAATTTAAACAATTACATTTTTCGCAACATAATTCTATTTGAAAACTGATAAATGTATTTTAACATATATTTTGCGCGATAAAATATATATAAGAAAAAGCCTTATGGAAATTCACGTTGATTAACTCAGCAGATTAGTTTCCCTTCAGTTTGGGAGCATGATAGAATCATCATCATGTTGTATGAATCCGAACATTCTATTGTTGGCAATGCTTTCCCTCGATATTTTTCTGTTCAAAATTATTTCTAGAAACACATCAGATACTTACGGGAGGGACCACGTGAAGGTTGCCAACATCCAAAGTGAAAGTGATTTTGAGGAACGAACCTAGGACACCCAGGTCACTAGTTCGTGTCGTTAACCACTGAACTACCGTCACCCTTCATTTTAGTAAAGTCCGATAACATACTTGATGTTACCGTGTCCCTTCGTTCCTTATGGAACTCATAATCAGAACTTGAGCAATGATTTTTGTGGAACGAACTGGATTCGAACTCAGGGACATCCAGGTCATCAGTGTGTGTCGTTAACTGCTGAACCACCATCCCCTCTCAATAGAACCATAATATTTGACTTTAGCCATAAATAGTGTTTATCCGACACTTTTGTCTTAAAATCATATTGGAATAAGAAACAACCATGATAGCAAATATTAAAATCATTTTGGAATGTATTAATAATTTCTATATTAATACAGTTATAAGACAACTTCTCGTGTGTTTGTATGTGTGTGCCTGTTTCTCGTATTTACGTAACTTATACATCATTATTTTGATTATTTATTACTAATGGATTATTTATACTGAAATAAATTATAAATAATAAAGTCCTATTTTCAAAAATAGCGTAGTGAAGTGAGCCAAGAATATTCACTGCTACACAACATAGAAAGAGGGAGGGAAGGGAGAGGAAGAGAGAGGAAAGAGCGGATGAGGGAGGGTGGATGAGAGAGAGGGAGGAGAGATTTCCTCATCTCTTGAGACGAGGAAAGAGTGTAAGAGAGAGAGGGGGAAAGATAAAGAGAGAGATAGAAAGAGAACGTGGTATTTACTTTCTTTTTGTTTTCTTATTTCTCGCACTCCAAGCCATAAGCAGTGTCTAGTCCCTCATCTCTGCATTCGTCACATGATTAGTAATGTCCTATACGGCCCGTTTACTTATTCCGTACAGGTGGCTCTTAACTTATGGCTATTTATTTAAGAGTTATTCTATATCTCTTCCGTATCACATGGCTCAACAAGTCATGCAGGACGATTACCGGCAACCTAAAATCGACCAACCTGCTATCTGTCTATAGGATGTCAGGAATCGCTCTATCGCAAATCTGTCAAAAGGCGATAGCGAAGGCAGGGTGTGACAAGCAGAACAACGACAATTGCCATCCCCTTATTTGGGCACCAAAAGGTGCCACAGCGACTATCATCTCGCAAAAGCTTTGCCACTATCACAGGCCTCGAACGAATAAGATCAGTGTCCTTCTGCATGCGTTGGTAGAATAAATTACAGACAACAACAACGGGGCTTTTCCGGCACCAAAAGAAAGTCTCCCAGCAGGTTTTGAAATCCACCGGGAAAAGTGGTAAAACTCAACCCGGTTCGTGCGAAGGTTACCAAAGCACGACACAACCTGCACATATGGATATATGTACAGGACGGTTGGTGTCCCTGCGGCACCGACGTACAGACTATTTCACACATCCTCAGACTGCCCCCTAAGCAACACATGCTCCGATGTGACCCTGTAGAATGCCTCGGACTGCACGGCGATGGATCCTGGGATGGAGCGAAACGATATGACAATGATCATCATCATCGCATATCTCTATACGTGTGTGTTCCTTCTTCTTCTTCTTCATCATCATCATCATCATCATCATCATCATCATCATCATCATCGCATATATCTCTATACGTGTGTATTCCTTCGCTAGTATATAGCGTACACATCCTTATGATATTCGACTTTATCTTAATCGATTATTTATTGAAATTAAACAATAAAATATGGTAAAATAAAACTTTTAAATGCTATTTAAAAAAAATGCACTTACGAAAATAATTTGGATTTCTTCGTAAACAATTTAGCCATTATATTTTTAATAATTCCAAAAACAAAAAAATTATTATTTCGTGACTCTCAGAAATTTGAAAGGCATTTACAAGCATCTAAACAGTCACATTGGAAGTTATTTCTAGTTTTGGAATTTATTAAAAGATTTTAAACGTTCAATAATTTTATAAAATGCGATTAAATGGTTATTTTTGAACGTTCAATAATTTTATAAAATGAGATTAAATGGCTATTTTTGAACGTTCAATAATTTTACAAAATGAGATGAAATGGTTATTTTTGAACGTTCAATAATTTTATAAAATGAGATTAAATGTTATTCGTTTAACAAAATTACTTATAGTTTTACAAAAAAAAAAATCGATTCAATTCATAATTTAATGACCAATAATTAAATTTAACTTTCAGTGTCTCGCTAAAAAGGTCCAAACTAAGATTATAGTTGAGAAATTTCCGGGCAAGCTTATTAGCCTAGGAGAAAAGTGAAGTACCTGTTCTGTACTTACACTTTATTTTTTCTGATCTCAGCCAGTGAATGAGAAATCCTTCTAGACTGAAGTAATTTTGAATATTGTCCCAATACAGAGTCATACGAGGTGCCTTCTATAATTTTCCAGACCTTTTTCGTATAGGCGCTTTTATTGGGAGTACACGCATAAAACTTTAGTCCCCTTCGAAGTTATCTCCTCCGGCTGCAATGCACTTGCTGTGCCGTTCGAACAACGTCTAGAAGGACTGTCGTCACAACTTTTTTCATGTCCTCAATTGTCTCACAACAACAGCCTCTAAGGTTTTCCTTAAGCTTAGGGAATAAGCAAAAGTCACAGGGAGCAAGGGCTGGATTATAGGGAGGGTGAGGAACTGTCTTGATGTCCATCCTTCAGTCATAACAACGTATTTCTTTCTGATCTTCTCTAATAATTCTTGCGAAAAACTCCACGCTAATTTTCCCCATCTATAGTTCTGTGTGAATAATTGTGTGCACAGTTCCCACACTGACAACAAACTGTGCACTTATTCTTTTTGTAGATACACGACGGTCCTTATCCATGAAATTCTTTAATTCGCCAATCAAGTCTAGTGGTCTAACTTCCTTATCTTTCCCACGCCTCGTATCATCCCGCACAGACTCCCGGCCTTCCTTGAATCTCTTACGTTTTTTTAAAAACTGATGCTCCATTCATGCAAGATGGCCCAAAATCAGTCTGAAGAATTCTATATATTTCTGTATCACTTTTCCAAGTTTAAAACAGAAATTTATTGCATATTGTTCTTCTAAAATGTTCTCGTGTCCAGATTGCATTTTGAAATTCACTAGATGTGACAATCAGGCTTTAGAAGGGTGTATTCCAATTCCTGCTATAGCTGTTTACTTGAACCTAAAATCATAAAATTGGTCAGTCATTTCATAAGATGTATAGAAATAACATACTGAATTTTCAAGAGTATACGACTATTTAGAATGCATGTACAAAAAGCCTGGAAACGTACTTTGTGGGGAGTTGGATTTTCACCACATAAAGGTGGCCTTATATCTAATTCTGCTGTTGTAGGGAGGTAAGTAAATTGAGACTTTCGGCCAACACCAAATAGTCTAGTATAAAGTAGCTGCCATTGTCTTACTGGATAGAATTTTAAGACTTTGAAACCAAAAAGGAACAAGTGAAGCACACATGCCACGTGCTTGCACAGTAAACAAGGAATAAAAAATGACTAAATTCAGCATCTACCCTACCCTCCATTTAGCTCCCAAAGTCCTCAGGGGATGTCAAATCCTGGTGAAAATGAACAAACGGTACAGTTTTAGGCCTTAACATATGTAAATTTGAGTTCTGCACTATGCAAAAAAAAAAAAAAAAAAGAAATAACTAAGTCCATCATTTGCCTCCCCCCATTTAGCCCCCAAAGTCCTCATGGCCTTAACATATCTAAATTTGATTTCAGCGCCATGCACAACTGCTAAATAAATATATACAGAAAATTTTGAACAAATATGGCAAAATAGTAAAAAAAAAAATGGAGCATGGTAAGACTGAGGAGAGAGCGCTGAGCAGACCCCCCCCCACGCTGGACAGATGCCAAGAGAACTGGTACCTTGGAGAGGCTTATTGCGACTCAAACTCCAGTGGAGACCGCTGCTAATGAGAAATCAATGGTAATCGGCTGTTGCGATAATGCAAATTCATCTGCAAATATTATCGAAAGAGGTGGGCAGAACTGGAAATCTGAGGAGACTTGTTGTCACTCAGCTTCCAGGGAATACAAAAGGTTGTTCTCAAGGAGAAATCATTTATGGCCTGTGTGAAAGCGCCTTGTGAGCCAATAATAATAATAATAATAATAATAATAATAATAATAATGGAAAGATTGAGGAGAGAAAACACTAGCCAAAAATCTGCTGGATGATTACAAAGAGGACTGTGACCTTAGGGGTGGCTTATTACCACCCAAATTCCAGTGAAGAATAATGGTCGCTACCAATGAGATGCAATGGTAAGCGGCCGTTGCGAAAACGCTAATTCATCTGTAAAGGTTATCGAAAGCGGTGAAGAACACTGGAAATCTGAGGAGATGTTGTCAAGCAGACTCCAGATGAAAACCACAAGTTGTACTGAAAGGGAAATCTTTGATGATAACTTGTGTGACTCCTCCTCCTCCTCCTCCTCCTCCTACTACTACTACTACTACTACTACTACTACTACTAATAATAATAATAATAATTTATAAGTCGCGGAAATGCGAGAAACGCATATATAGGCTCATGAGAAATTGGCACACAATTTTATTAGAATAGAGATTAACTTGAAATGAAGGTAAAATACTTTCTAACATAATCTTCCGCTTGACGCAAATTCCCATTTTCCCATGTAAAGATTCATTATTCGTTATGTATGCTTAATTAATTGCCGACCTCATTTCTGGCCGGACGGGAAACCTGATTCGATTAATCAAATTAATCATGTTGAAACGCTAATTTTGAGTTTAGTTTCCAGAATGTTTGGTGTTTGCGCGCCGACAATCATTAAAAGCAAAACAAAAGAGAAAACAAGAGAGCAGCTTCTTAAGATGCGTCCATTCAATCTGTGGTTACGATGCGTCCATTCGAACTGTGCGTTTAGCGATGAAAATGAAAGTGAGAGACCAACGAAAACTGTATTTTAAACGTAAGCGTAATAAACCAACAAAATGATATTGAAAAGTTAAGCCTGACAGACCAACGAGAATAATATTTTAAACTTAAGTATGACAGACCAACGAGAATAATATTTCAAACATAAGTATGACCGACCAATGAAAATTATATTTCAAACTTAAGTATGACTGACCAACGAAATGATATTTCAAACTTAAGCATGACGGACCAACGAGAATGGTATTTTAAACTTAAGCATGACAGACTAATTAGAATTATATTTTAAACTTAATCATGACAGACTAACAAGAATGATATTTTAAACTTAAGCAAGACAGACCAACAAAAATTATATTTTAAACTTAAGCATGACAGACTAACTAGAATGATATTTTAAACGTAAGCATGAGAGATCAATGAAAATGATATTTGAAATTTAAGCATAACATACTAGCGAACATGATATTTTTAACTTAACCATAACAGACCAACAATAATAATATTTAAAACTTAGGCATGACAGATTAACGAAAATGATATTTTAACTTAAGCATCTCAGACTAATGAAAATGATATAAACTTAAGCATGAGAAACTAACGAAAATGATAATGAAAATGTAAGTATGAAAGACCAACGATAATGCTATTGAAAACTTTAGTATGATAGACCAACGAAAATGATGTTTAAAAGTTATGCATGACGAAGCAACAAAAATGATATTTCAAACTTAAGTATGACAGACTAACGAAAATGATATTTTGAAATTAAGCATAACTGAGTAACAATAATAGCATCTCAAACTTAAGTATGACAAACAAACAAAAATGATATTTAAAACTTCAGAATGACACACAAACGAAAATATTTAAAACGTAAGCACCTCAGACGAATTAAAATGATATTTAAAAGTTAAGATCAACGAAAATGATATTTCATACTAAAGTATGACAGACCAATGAAAATGATATTTCAAATGTAAGCATGTCAGACCAATGAAAATGATATTTTAAACTTAAGCATGGCAGAGTAATGAAAATATTTTAAACTTAAGCATGACAAACCAATGAAAATGATATTAAAAATTAAGCATGACAGACTAACGGAAATGGTATTTTAAACTGAAGTATGACAGACCAATGAAAATGGTATTTTTAATTTAAGCATGACAAACCAACTAACATCATATATCAAACTTACGCATGACAGACTAACTTAAGCGTAAACTGACAACAAACATTTTTACTATAGATTTATGAACACTGATGAAAAGACTGACATTGCAACCTGGCGAGTTACAGACCGATAAAAATACTTTTTTAGTTTATAAGTGACAGACCAAAAAACATGTTATTTTGTGACTTTAATCGTGACAGACAATAAAAAATTATATTGCTTTTGTTTATTTTTTTACAGTAAGATTACCACTTATCAAGACCCAAATGCCACTGGAGGATAAGAGTAAATGGGTGTCATATGACCGGTAAACAACGTTGTGAAAATTATTAATGATGGAAAGTGAGTGACCATGTTATAATCAGCTAAGAAGCTGTCCTGCGGTATTGTGTTCCACAGACGGGCAGTTCTAAGAAAGAAACTTTGTTCATGGAATTTTCGCTTACTTTTACATAGACAGAGAGTAAGAGAAATTAGTGACAGTTGTTGCAGCTAGATGAGTGTTTGATAAGAATGTTTTACACTAGTGCATGGGTGGCAAAAATTGAAGTTCGGTCGAGCGCCAGCTACGAAAATAACGATGAATGACAAACTAAAAATATTACTTTAAACCTTAAAAATGACAGACAAACAAAAATGCTATTTTAAACTTGAATATAACAGACAGGTCAAAATGTTATTAAAAATTATGATTAAATCGGTAGACAGACTTTTTCTGTCAATTCCATTGTAAAAACATTTTTCTGAAACTCATTTATATGAAAACAATTGATTTACTTACAATCACCATGGCCGTAACGATGTAGACAATCAGTTGGGTATCCGGCATCATTATCCGCGTAGAGAATTGACTCATTTTATCAGTGCACTATTTGCATGGGGGAGGTCTAATGAAAGGGTCGAGTGGGGTGTTATTTTTTCGGTGTTAGCAAACTGGGTGTCCGTGGTCTTGGATGTAAAGTAGACCCATCGAAAAAAGTCCCTGTTTCAAGACCAACAGAAACCACGCCACTAAAATCTTATTCTTTTTTTTTATGTTTTAATTATGTATAAATTATTCAGGCTCGCGTTCGTAAATTTTCCCATTTTCTTCTATTTCCTTTTTTTTTTTTCTTTTTGAAACTGGTTGTTCTGGTTTTCGTGGTAAAAGTCGTGTCCCATCAGCCATGTCCATTGAATACAAACAACATGCCATAAATAGCGATGATCGCACACAATTGATGGCCATTTTTCCCATCTGACCCTCACTACGCACAACAAGACCGTTCCACGCTTACAACGGGTTTCACACTACTCACAGAATATCCACGTGCAATCAAAAACCTTTTTTTTTCACAACTGCAAGATTGACGTACTAAAGCCTGCTTCTCTACAAGCACTTTTTTCTTTTTACAGACGCACACAAAAAACATTTCCACGCGAATAGTTTAGCTAAAAGCCATGGGAAAAAAACTAAACTCACATTTGCATCGTTGAAATTACATCAGATATGTTTAAAACAAAAATAAACCACCGAATTCTGTAATCATTCGCAAATAGCTTCAAGTTAATAATTTTAACAGGTATTTGGCTTATTCAAACCTACTATCTTGATTACAAGGTAGCAACGGAGTAGTGCCAAGTTGTGTTATCCGAAACTTTAGTTCTTGACAGGGCCACCCACGACGGACACGTCAAGCATTCATCTGACACGACCAGTGAACGAGAGATCCTAATATCGATTCTTCCTTGATATTCACCAGTGGCCTGTTAGTCGGTTTGAAGCTCTAAGGCAGCTGAGTTCCAGATATGTTCGCTATGAGTGACCTTGAAATAGAGTTCCACACCGTATAGATCTGACACTACCATGTTGCTACTGTCCTTTCACGTTTTGCAAGCAAAGATGTTTCAGGCGAAGACTCGCAAATCCATGAATCGAGGATAACAACGTTGCTTGGCCGTATGTGCAACCACCATTTATTAGGGTGTTTTGAGTCAAACATACCCAGAATGTCGTATGCAATAGCTGATTCTAGCTGTCCTCGGTATTTTAAGGTTATATAGATATGAGTTGTCTGTCCTCTGAACAGGAAGTAACCAAGGATGATTTCCTCTGAACAGGAAGTTACCGAAGGTGATCTTCCCTGAACAAGAAGTAACCAAGGACGATATCCCCTGAACAGGAAGTAATCAGGGGTAATCTCCCTTGAATAGGAAGCAACCATTGGTGATCTCCTCTGATGGTTATATATAGCAAGGACATTGGAGCAACCATTTTTGATCATTAACGAGCTGGAATGACGCATTCCCCACTTTACACAACCATTACAGAGATGAATTTTGCAATCTTACAGGTCTCATGAATAGCTACGGGCAATAATGAAAACCAAACAACCCTGAGAGACAAACGCCGTGGACTGTAAACAAGTTTGATTCGCTAAACAATCAGCAGAACTAATACAACTAGATTATAACAACTATTTTAATCTTTTTAATATATATACTTACACACTTATCAAAGACGAACAAAAGTTATAGTCCGTTGGTTTAAAATGAGTGCTTTATGCCAAATTGATGGCTGAATATGGTTAAATTTGTGACCATTATTGCATTAAATACTAATACCTATTAATCCCTATTAATCCTTAACTGCGCATCGAACAGATACTATAATATTTAGTTCGCTGCACCTTATCATAACAAATGTCCATACACAATTTCAGTCAGATTGACCCTATTGTTTCCGACCATACCTCTAGCGTAAATGTGGTATTTTGAGTGACTAGTCTGTATGAATCCTTAACTTTGCATCAAACGAATACCATAGTACTTACTTCGCTGCACCTTATTATAACAAAGGTCTGTACACAATTTCAGCCACATCGATCCGGTAGTTTCCGACACTACTTCTAATATAAATGTGGTATTGTGGTTACTAATCGCTAACTGTGCATCAAAAGAATACCATAATAATTAGATCGTTGCTCCTTGTCATAGCAAAGAGCTATACAAAGTTTCAGCCAAATTGCGTTAGTAGTTTCCGAGAAAAGTTGAAGGGACAGACACACAAAGAGAAATATAATATTAATTAAATTCTGAGTAGTTTAGTTGTACGCGCATTCTTTAATATGAACTATATTAAAGAACTGCTTAAACAGTGAAGTTTATAGAAGGACAAGCGCACTTTTCTTTTAAACATGTATATTAAAAAAAAAAAAATAGGCGTGTAAATAATTTTGACTCTGTAGTTAATTATTTTAATGATTATACAGGATGAATCTCCCTCCAAATGCCAGCCATTTAATTGTTGATACAGTTTTATTCTTTTCTGCAATGCAACCATGTTTTCTTGATCTATTAATACCGTAGTATTTTTAACGTACGTACGTGTGTCACAGTTGCCAAGTTATGATTCATTCAATCATGAGATCCTATTCATTAAATAGTAGGATAGAAGGTGATAAAATATGAACATTAAATTAATATATAGATACACTAATTTAATATTCATAGTATATTATTACCTCCTAATATCCTTTTTAATAAATAAAAAAGATACGATGTAAAAATGATAAATAAATAAATATAAATGATGTCGTTTTGCGGCCGTATGTGAAACTAAAATATCACTTCTTGGTTTTATGACTTGGATTCAAGGGTAGTATCTGTTCTGTTTAAAGATGGTATAATAATATCGTGGAGTTTCCATTTCATACAATGGAAATATGTCACTTTTATAAGAACATTGGAAATAAACCGTAATAAGCAAATATATTCTGATACTACATTAACCAGATTACTTAGATAAATACTTTTAAAGGGCAACAATAATATCGCGGGATCTCCATTCACGCTGGACATCCACAAAATGCCCAGCAGCAATATATTACATATGAAAGATGCCTCTGTGGAATTGCCACAGGTCCCGCTAGTTCAAATAAATTTCAGTGCAATGTTGACTCGCCCATTAATGTTGCGTCATGAAGCTTCAACAATCTTTGTTTAATCGTTGTTCGATGTTATCATCGAACAACGAGATTCAAAATCGTTAATAACTTTGGCACAGTCTTCACTTGACATCGTCTTCATTCCGGCTGTTGTGACACTCTTCAGTTTGAGAATAGTGGAGACATGTTTTTGATAGACACCTTGTGGTAATATCACAGATACACAGCATGATAATATGAAGTCCGTTCAGGATCACACATTACTGATGATACTATCATCAAAGTTTTCCCGTTGAAATAAGTCGTTGGAAGTGTGGAAAGTTGACCTATTCTGTTAATACGTCTATTCATTTCTCACAACACGCCTTCCGCTGTAAAATGTCAAAAAATAGTTTATTGGCCACCAGATAGTGCTCAATATTGATCTAAGCAGTGCATATTTGGAGCATGTCACTGAACTGATAAAAAATGTTGGATATTTATGGCTAAAAGTTGGTGGATAATTCAAGAATAGACTGAAGTTTATTTGTACCAAATATGGTTGGATTGCAAAATGGATTGTGAACTTTATTAACGATTCCATGGATAGCATTTTTATCTGGGGTTTACCTTCATGTAAAATGACATATCACAAGTACCGAAAATAAAATGATCAGTAAACAAAAATATTCCTTTACTAGCAGGCTGTTTGTTGTTGCCCGGTCATAAAATACGTATAAATATTATATTTCAATTCATACAGAAACCAAGACATGTGCATGCAAGTATTAGGTATTTTCTAAGCAGTTAACTTTTTGGGAGTAAAAAAAAGAAAAAACAAAAAAACAAACAAACTCGGGCTGAGATCGAAACCAAAATCTAAAGACAGGGAATCTAGTACGACAGCCATTAGGCCGGTTTGACATGATCTTTAAAAGTGTTTTCAAATTGTACTTATTTTTAACATAATGAACTTGTTATGTGGACCATTCACGCATGGGCATTTCTGAAACAGTTAGCAAACATATAAAAATCCGACGACCCCCACGTAACAATTTTTCAATTTTGCCTCCTTAGCAGCCCGTTTTTTCGGACGAAAACCGATTAAGAAGTTTCCCACATGTCTGAATATCCTATATACCAAATTTCAATTCTGTAGATCAAAAATCCGTTGAGTATATAGGTTGAGAAGTGTCGTCACGCACATATTCTCACTTTTATAAATATATTAGAAAGTGTACCCGGCATTGTCCGGTATTAAACGTGAGGTTAAATTCCTTAAAAAATGAAAAAAAAAAAAAAAAAAAAAAATGAAACAGAGACATGGTCATACAAGTATTTTTTTTTCTAACCAGTTCACTTCTTGCAAGGAAAAAAAAAGTACGGGAGATGAGACTGAAACCTAAAGACAGTGAATAAAGTACGATAACCATTAGGCAAGCTTGTGCAGGATACTTGAAAAATGTTTTCAAATCTTCTCATTCTTAACAT
This sequence comes from Euprymna scolopes, assembly GCF_053919585.1. Lineage (NCBI taxonomy): Eukaryota > Metazoa > Mollusca > Cephalopoda > Sepiida > Sepiolidae > Euprymna > Euprymna scolopes. Next base: position 21,148,965 of record NC_136497.1, read on the forward strand.
AATGTGAACTATTCGAGGATGCGCAGTCATGAAACAGTTAACAAACAGATAAAAATCCGACGACCCCCCTACGTGCCAATTTTTCAATTTTGACCGCTTAGCATCACTTTTTTTCCAGATGAAAACCGATTTAAAAAATTTCCACATGTCTGAATACCCTATATACCAAATTTCAAGTCTGTAGATAAAAAAATCGTTAAGTATATAGGCTGAGAAGTGTCCACACACACACACACACACACACACACACACACACATTCTCACTTTTATAGATATATACATTTCTTGTGCCAGGCAGGAATATCCGTATGTTAGATCTTTTAAAAGAAGTCGAGTGAATTGAGGATAGAGCTGCTGATTCCATGGACGAGTAAAATATATCAGAAGACACAATCAATTTTAAAATGAGTAATTTTTTATGATAATAGAACTCCTTGGATCACTACAGGCATGTATTATTTATCAAAAAGTGAAATCACAAGATAAGACAACGCCAGAAAATGTCTTCTCGGATTTTGACACTAACATTTTCTTAGCTCTTTTTACCAAGTTTTCAATGGAAGGTGTCCAAATACGCAAGAGTTCAAGATATAAGAAAGGATTTTTTTTTCTTCAACGTGTAAAAACATCTAATAAAGAAAGACAATGCTTATTCTTCATTATCGATAACATAAGTGATTCCTTGTCAAAAATGTATTTTAAGCAGTTTGTCCTTCTCATACATCAGAAATTGTATAAAATACTAGAATATCCGTGATCCGTTGGGTCACAAACATTATCATATTTATTGTCATTTGGTGTCATTCGAAAATTTATAAAATGTAATATATATATTAGGCACTCTTCTTGCATAACTAGAAATAATAAACCATTTTGTTTTTATTATTATTATTATTATTATTATTATTATTATTATTATTATTATTATTATTATTATTATTAGAAGAAGAAGAAATTACTACCAGGAAGATCTGACATTGTCCAGGATTAAATGAGGATCAATGAATGTTATAATCATCCAATATTTTTATTATCATCGAAATCATGAAACCGCCCACTTTTCAATCTAGTCGGGGACCCACCGCGGTGCACTTGGAGAAAGCTTGAGATGCCTCCTGCAGTGATATTTCATAATACATTGTAGTCTACATTGCATTGTAGAGAAACTACTGATAATTTTATAAAATTATTTTATATATAACTAGCCTGGTTTCCGGTGTTGCCTGGGTGTTTGGAGGTGTGTGTTGAGCAAAAAAAAAAAAAAAAAAAGGCAGGCAGGCTCGAACCCGTACAGCAAAGGAGGAAAAGAACGTGAAAAAACTTGACGTCTTTGCCATTCCGTCCATCGTCAAACCGGAAGTGGCGAAGGTTTAAATAAAAGCTAGTCAATCGAAAAGAGGGGATGACTTTCGAAAATATTGGCGAAAAAAAAAAACCTCCTTGAGAAAACTGCCCAGTTGAGGGTAAAGGAATTGATGTTTTGAGCCAATTTTTCGATATTTGTTGTCCGAAGATGCGAGTTTCAAAACGATATGATCTCGTGAAAATCCATCGCCTATGTTGAAAGTTTTAGGCAGTCATACATACATACATACATACATACATATGCATACATACATACTGCATGCATACATACATACATACATACATACATACATACATTTAAACAGACAGGTGAAGTTTATATAATATACTAGCTTGGGTTCCCGGCGTTGCCGGGGTGTTGTGATGAGTGTGTTAAGCAAAAAAAAAAAAAAAGTGGTAGTAGGCAGGCAGGCTCGAACTCGTGACGCGAAGGCGGAAGAAGAAAGTGATAGAAAATCTAACGTCTTATTGCTACTCCATGACGAGACCGGAAGTTCAGAACGTAAAAATTAAGCAAAGTCAATCCTACCGATACGATGAATTGAAAAATGGCTCGCAAAAAAATCGATCCCTCCTTGTAGAAAACTGCCCGGTTGAGGTTAAAGAAATTAATGTTTATAGCCAATTTTTCGATATTTGTCGTCCGAGACGCCGATCTTCAAGATACCGTTCTCGTGAAAACCAGTCGCCTCTGTCGAAAGTTTTAGGCATAACTACATACATACATACATAAATACATACATACGTACATACGTACGTACGTACGTACATTAAAACAGACAGGTGAGATTTATATTATAGATGGCTTGAATTAAAGTTTAAAATGCAAAAGTTAAGAATCATGATTTAATTGTGTTCTAAACAGAAACATTCATTTCGAATGCGCCTCTGTCTTATTAAAGAACCTACCATTGATTTTATGAAATTATTTTTACATAATGGATTGAATTAAAGTTTAAAATACAATAAAAAATTATCATTATTCAGTTTGGCTCTAAACAGAAACATGCATTTATAACGTGGCCCTGTTTTATTAAAGAACATATTGTTGATTTTATACGCTGGACTTTTCTACTTGTGCTGTTATAAAACTTATTAAATGCACTTGTGATGTTAGGTTGTATAAGGTGTTAACTTGGTTAAAATAGGAATGTTTAATCAGAGTTTTTCGATTATCGATTTTCGATACTTCTCCGAGGTATTCCAATACAAAACCTATCTAAGAACACTCTCAGACACATCAAGTATATTTGTATGAAATTGTTAAAAAAATCGGCTAAGCCGTTTTGGAGTCAATAGACAATTAACTTTCTTTCTATCACACAAAGTGACTTATAATAAATATAACATAATAATAATAATAATAATAATAATAATAATAATAATAATAATAACAACAACAACAACTAGCATTTCGAGCACTTGCTTTGTATGTACTTGAAGCTTTTGTTTTGAGAGAATTTCATGTTTTTTATGAATCTCTTCAACTGTAACGTTGCCCAAAACGTTGTAGCCTCATTCACAACGTAGACAGAGAATAGGAAAGAACTTCAACTCGCCTTTTCTGTTGTACAACGTCATTTATTTCCCTCATTTTTCCCCTACGTGTGACTTCTTGTTACGGCTGTGACGTCTCTCATATGATCATCTTCTCGAACGTGTTCTCGAACGTCATCCACGTCTGTAACGTGATCGTCTTCTTAATCGTCCTCTCTCCTTTTTATAGTCTTCCTTTTTTCTTGAAAATAATTTTTTCAAATAATTTTTTTCGATATTATAAAAAAATGAAAATTTCAAATAATAAAAGAAGATTACAATTGTTGGTTACTCCACTTATTTAAATATACATTTTTTCACTGGTTGGAATCACTTAACTCATGTTATGCGCGCGCACGCACGCATATATATATATATATATATATATATATATATATATATATATTATTTATTAAAATAATAAAAAAAATAATATATATATTCAATTTTCATCCCTCCCAAACAAGGTACAGTTCCTTTGAAGTAGGAAGCTACTATCGGAGACATAAGTTGCATCATTAAATGCCTACAGACATTACTATTTCATTAGTGCAGGGTGTCACGATTAACACCGGTCGATAGATTCGAACCGGAAACGAAGCCATCTCTGACTCTATTAGCAATGACCAAATCAATTCGACCAACGTTAACCGCGAGAAGTGCAGTTGAAACTTAAACATTTATTTTCAAATGATTGTTTTATCATATATATATATGTATATATATATACATACATACCTATACACACACACACACACACACACACACACACATATACTAGAACTTTTAGCCAGTTAAAAACGGACAAAATTTAAAGCCCGTTGACTTCAAATGAAATCTTTATGCAAAATAGATGATTGAATATGTTTGAATATGTTTGATTATGTTTGATTATGATTGCTTATGATTGATTAATTTTGAATATGATTGATTATGATTGAATATGATTAAATATGTGTTAATCTTTTCATTACATACTAATTCGTTTTCATCTTTATTAACCCCTAATTATGCATCGAACGGACATCACAATACTGAGATCAATGCACCTTATCATAATAAAGGTCCGTAAAATTTTCAGCTAGATCGGTTCAGTATTTCCTAGAAATGTGAAACGGGCAGGTAGACAAACAGACAAATTAAAAGAAATATTATTTAAATAGTTAATAGGATACAAGTAACTTAATAAAATAAAAAAAATTAAGACGAATTAGAAAAATTTAAACAGATCAGTAAATCCCAAAACTGAAGTATATTTTAGCATGTACAATGTTATCAATGTATATAGTGAAATTGCCAAGTTGATCAAGTCACATTTGTTATAATTGTAGATATATATATATATAATTGCTTATTGCGTGGCTTCATTGATAATGTGCACACACACCCACACACACTCATACACACATACTTTTATTTTCACCCATGAAATACATTGACATCCCTCATAAATAATGTTGTAGCTTAAAAGTTCTTAATAGCAGAATATTTAAAGTTTTAAAACATCTTTTTGCAATGGCAGAATAAATTGTTTGTATTTTAATGAAATAAATGTGAATATGTTAGCATAAATTGCATTTTGATTTAAATACGTAATGATGCTCTTGAAATACGCTATATTGTGTTTAAGGGTGAGGATTTCAATATAGAATAAACAGAAGACTCTAACGGATTGTTAATGTTTCACTGGTTGATACCGAAATATTTACTTGCTTCTAGACTTTGGCAACATCTGACTCCACCCTCTAACTGATTAGACGAGCTCGTCATGATGTAATAAGTGACTAATTATTACACGAAGAAAACAATCTACGCAACAAGTATTGATTTTTTGTAACTCATTAAAAATGTTTGCCATCCGAAAGATCACATTTCAAGTATTACAAGCTGCTTTAACGCCGCGTCTTGTTTTTGTACATATCGAAAACGGTTCCTATAGAATAAAAGTTTCCGGAAATTTGAAAGCGTGAGGAACAGCTTGGTTGAAGAACAGCTTGGTTGAAGAACAGCTTGGAAAGATCCTAAAAATTAGTCCTGTTCAATGACCAAAATATTTGAACGTGTGTTTATAAAACATCAGTTCCATTGTTTATGATAATAATGAAATTCCATTAGTGGTATACGGCACAATTACGTTGACATACCGGCCATCATTAGATCACCGAAGTTAAGCAACGTTGAATTTGGTCAGTACCAGATGGGTGGCCACTTGGGAATACCACCGCCGTATGAAGGAAGATCTCAATACCTTCCTACAAGAACCCCCAAAACTTCCTCTGATGGGGGATATACATGTGACTGGGGACCGTTTGAGAATTTTATATTCCCATGGAACTTCTTGCTTCGGAGGAAGTTGGTTCAGCCTGCTTAGAGTAAATGCCGTTTTGGTTCGAGTCAGTAGTTCCATTAGTGAGACCATATTGTCAGGTTGGGAAAGGATCACCATCCCTTAACACACATCAGTTTCATACAGCGAATTTTTACAAGGTAATCGCCTTAAAAATGCAGCAAAAGATGAAGAGAAAAATGTATTCAAGGAATCAAAATCAGTCTAAAAACATACATGATGTTCAGGGGAGTTTCTTTGTTTGAGAGCTGGAGCGGGTTTAGGTCAGAATAAACACGAGGCTTACCCGAACTCCTTACAATCTTGCACCCGTTTCACGTGGATTCCTCAAGTTAGATACGTATGTTTTTGTATAATAATTTTTATAATATATATTTGTTTTATACTAGAAGGCCGCTCGGCGTTGCCCGATCGTAAAATACGCTTAAATATATTTTAATTCGTGCAGATTTTGTATTTATTTTTTTAGAGTCAATTCTCTATTGATTATCATATTATACCCAATATACAGTAACGATTTCAAATGGTAAAAAAGAAATGAAAATATGATGGGTTCCATTAGCTAGAATCGTTATCATCTAATCTAATGACACATGGATATTAAAACTAAAAAAAAAAATAACGCAGTTAAACGTATGAATGTATTCGCCTATCAAGTTTCAATTTTGCCAATTTTGAACGTCTATCACTTAAAAGTTATAATTACTAACGAATACAATAACAGGGAAGTGACGGCGAGTAAGTAGTTAACGGCAACGTTTGATAACTTGGGCTTTATGAGTTCGAATCCAGTTCGTTCCACAAAGACACTTTCACTTAGGAATGTTAGTAACCTTCACTTTGTCCTCCAATAAATTCTCGATCTCTTTCTAGAAAGAAATCTAACTAGAAAGATACTAGGGAAACGAATGCCAACAATAATAATCTGATATATTAAAAATGAATGAATGATGTTAATATTGGTTCTGTTTTACTTCACAACAGGAACAGCAGGGAGGGCGACGGTGATTTAGTGTGGGTGTACCTCTGGGGTCGATCCTTGGACCTTTATTATTCCTGATATTCATAAATGACCTCCCTGATAAAATAGTATCTGAAACGGGTATATTTGCTGATGACACCACGTTCTATAACAGGCACACATTAACTTTCTAGCGCGGCAGAGAGAGAGCTCAGTTTTTGCAGCAGCCTTGACAATGCTCTCGATGTATTTGTTCTAACTCCTGTTTACTTTAAGCCGAGGAGTTTAAATGAAGTACTTTCTAGTAACAAATGCACACATATCCAGGGCAATGGCGGAAATCCTAGAAGAAGGCCCTCTGTCTGCAGTGAAATGGGGTCAAAAATGGATAGTAACGTCCAATGCTGCCAAGACTAAGCTCGTTTCC